>NW_007579764.1:43861-51940 GCF_000690725.1 Stegastes partitus
AGATGGGACAGTGAATGGATGTGTGGGTCCAGGGAGGTTTTTAAACTTCTACTACAGCTTGGTGAAGATGGCATGTCTCTCTGTCCTCTATAAGCTTCACACACTTCCTACTGACCACCGGCAGCTTTTTCTAACAGCACAAACTTCTCCTCGTGCCTTCAGCTTTGTCTCCGGCTTTAATATTCACACATGTGCCTTTCAGGGTCACGCTGCTCCTCCAGCAGAATTCTCATTACTGCTCACATTCTTGGAGAGCCTCCCTCAGAGGCAGAGTCTTTTCAGCGAATCCGTGACCGTCCGCTGTAAATGGCCGTGTTGGAAGTGCCTCCGCCTGAAACGCTCTCGTGGCTGAATGGGCAGCAAATCTCTGCAGCCAACATCTGGAGGCTGTTAGAGCAGCATGTTAATGCCGGCGGACGGCGAGCGGCGCGTTCGGGGGGCTGTGATGCTGCAGCGTAAATACAGCGCCAGAGCTTCGAGTGTCGTCGCTGGGCTCCGGCGCCGTGTCTCCGGCTTAACCTCAGCTGGTTATTTCTGATGCAGAGCACGGACGGAGCTGCTGTTACAGGATGGAAACAGGAATCCCTGGACGAGAGGCTGAGCGGGAGAGAGAGGAGCATCTGGCACCGAGGCAGGGTTTTAAATGTGTGGTTGCAGTGATCAGAAACTGGCATCATAGAGCCATTAGCAGATGCAAATGAGGGCAGAGCTGGCAGCGCTGCTTTGTCTCACTCTGTCTTTAGCACACAAACACACACGAACACAAACACATACAGTCCAACATCTGGACGGGGAAGCTGCCGGTGCCAAGCGTCTATCAGAACCAGCAGCCTGCCGGTGGTTCGGCTCGTCTTAGAGCTTAATCAGGAGCTGCAAATAAAGTGATTTTTTTTTTTCTCTGAGGGCGGTGCTGCAGGAAAGGTCACGGGGTTATTAATATTTAAATGCTCCATCCTCTGGGGAGCAGGAGGGGAGGATGAAGAAGTCTCACGGTGCAGAAAGCACCTCGGCCGTTTCAGCGACTCGTGAAAACCGTTAAAGCCTTTTTCATAGAACGCTGGAGGTCTGGACTGAAGGAAAACCATTTCTCTCCTCATAGAACGGCTCAACAAGGCCACAGACTGTAAATAAAGATGGACGTTCCCTTCATGATGTCCCCACAGCTTCACTGGAGAGCAGCTAATTGTGGCTAACGTCCAGCTAGCTGAGCAGAGGTTGGCCACGCCCCTATTCGAGCTTTAAGCCTCAATAAAGTTTAATTCAGTGAGTTAAACAGAAATCCACCTCCTTTATGGTCGTCGTTAGCGAGGAAAGTTGCTAAAGAGACCAGTACTGGATTTGTAGCCGGTTTATTCAACTGGTTTGTTTCTGATGTAAAGACGAGCAGTTTAACATGGACCTCTATGGGGATTGGCTCGTTTTTTTAAGGCAGCCTCAAGTGGCTGTTTGAGGAACTGCAGGTTTAGAAGTTGCTGTTTGGCGGAAGTTTACATGAAGCTTCAACGGGAATCTCCACAGAGCTCTGCTGCTGAACATCTAAACTGCATGATCACGTGTTCTGAAGGAAACATGATGTCGGTTTGAAATTTGGACGAGAAAACGTCAGAATGAAGTTGTTGTTGTTGTTGTTGTTTACGTTGGCTGTTTACTTGCTTTTTGATTTTGTTTATGCTTCGTTACGCTCCTTGTTGGGAGGTTGGTTCAGGTTTCGGTACCTGTTCCATCGTTGACACATGATTGGCTGCTGCTCTTCAACAGGCTCCGCCCCCGACATCGAACATCGGCTGAGGTCGCTCGTCGTTAAGGTTTCACTGGACCAACCGGAGCTCATTTGAAACCAATTCTAGATGAACAGCGGCTAGTTTCTCGGAGGTTTCCGGAGGCGCCAAATCAGCCTTGACGCTTCACATTTGCATAAAGTTGCGGAGACCTCAATTTATGCAAATCAGAAGCGCCTCATTTGCATAAAGGTGAGGCCTCCGCGTCTCACACAGACAATAAATGGGAATCGCTGAAGTGTCGGATCCACTGGATACGAACCATTAGGCGCCAAAATTACTCGGTTAGCGTTTGGAAAAATGTCCCAGTTCGGGTTCAAATTCGTCCCCATTGCTACACATTTAAAGCATCTCCTCCATTTTCTGGGTTACCAGGGCGACAAGGCCATCCAATAAACGACTGGTCGGCTGAAGATGAGCGACAGTGAAGCAGTAAAATAAAAAGACGCGTTGATTACATATTCAGTTCCTCCAGCGTGTAATTAAAACATTGAGTCAGTTCATCTTTTTGTTTCTTTTTGTTCGTTTCCAGTTCTGTCAGAGTTAACTTGCACACATCTGACGGCTGGAGAAACGTCCCTCCCGCCGTCCTCACATCATCCCTCCATTTGCTTTGGCATCGTGAGCGCCTCGTTCGTGTTTCTGGCGTTTCACGGAAGAAACAAATGACGGAGCAAAACTATTCCGCTGAAAGCACCAAGTTGTGGCTAAAAGCAGCAGAAAATGGACATAAATATTGTTTTCAGATTGTTTGCGGAGCCGAGAGAGGAGCACGCGGAGCCCATTTCCCCCCGAGGCCCATTACCCCAGTGGGAGAGGTGTTCTGGGAAAAAGTCCTGAAAGCAAAGCGGTGCTGTTCTGTGGCGCTGATGAACGGGTCAGAACCACACATTACTGTTATTTATCAATCAGCCAAAGTTCCTCAGACACACACAGCTGCTTCAGGAAATATTCAAACCTTCTGCACATTTTATACTTCGATTTATTTAACTGCATAAAATAGATTTTTTTTTTTCCTGCCACTCAATAAACCACAAAAGCAAAGTGAGAACAGGTTTTAAATATTATATAGAATTACTAAAATTCAAAACTAAGAAATCTCCAATTTAGCAAAGTCTAATTAAATATCTTTGTTTGCTGATTAAAATACAGTAAAAACGTGACGTCATTTTACAGTCAAATATGATTTTTTCAAATAAAAAAACTAAAAAAGTTACAATTTGTAAAAATACTGATTTTTGTGACCATTTTGTAAAATTTTGACGTTTTTAAGAGTTAAATGGTTTTTTCCTGTCATTTTGCTTAATTTATTAAATTGTTGTGATGAGCTTTAAAACTTGCAAAAAGCATGTAAATTAATGTTTTTTTGTTTGTGTAATTTTACTGAATATTATCTGTAGTTCGATATATAACTTGGATAACAGTTAGAGATGATTGAACATATTTCAATCATTAATATACGTTGGTCTTCTTTCAACTTACAACATATATCTATAAAATAATTAGTTTTTTTGCTGATTAAAATACAATAAATACATAAACGTGATGTAATTTTGTGGTTACATTTTTTTTTTCTAACATAAAAGCTCAATAAATTACAATTTGTAAAAATACTGATTTTGTTTTAAGGTGAACATTATGTTTAATTTTGACTTCTTCTTTTTGATTGTTTTTGTTTTTTTTAAGAGTTAACATGCAAATTAATGTATTTTTTTTCCTGTCATTTTGCTAAATTTACTAAATTGTTGTGATGAGCTTTAACACGTGTAATCAACATGTAAATTTATGCTTTTTTGTGTTTAATTTTACTAAATATTATTTGTAATTTAATATGCGCTGGTTTTCATTCTACTTACAACAAACATCTGTAAATTAATTATGTTTTTCAGCTGATATAAATACAGAAAAACTGTAATTTTACACTGTAAACAAACAAACAAACTAAATACTTTTTGTAATAATTTAGATTTTTAATGTGGACCACTCTGGCAGGTCTTTAGGATTAAGATGTAAATTCATACTTTATTTCTATGATTTTACTGATTTTCTGTAATTTAACAAAACACTGACTTCTGGGAAACAACAGTAAAAGGTAAAAATGAGACGGTCCCGGCTAGTCAGAGGCTATAAACACAGTTAGATCACATGTGATGCTAGTTGTTAGCGTGTTGACTAACCTCTAACTCAGCGCTGACCAGTTGCTGTCGTGGACGATTTCCAAAGCGCACCAGATTTTCCTCGACCGTGTGTTTGTGTTCTTCGTCTGGTTCTCGGATATTTTCGCACAGAAAGTGCTAATTAAGGACCAGGTGCTACAGGTCATTAAGGAAGCATCCGGTTCAGATGAGTACAGGTTCTGCAGCTGCTGCTAAACAGAACGTGGCTCCTGTGAACCAGATGGCTTCCAGGACGATTAGCCCAGTGTCCATAGCAACACTTGCACTCGCCGTATATTTTTTAATAATTAGAGGACGCGCTAAAGATACGGATGAATAACAAAAAGGAGAGTGTGAAATTAATCGATCGCTGAAGTTGTGCATCCGTGCGGCGCTTCATGAGACGTTTCAGCTGTTTATACGAAACTAAACTCAAATAAAGATGTGAAAGTGTTGTTCCTAACAAACCTCCATCTGTCAGCAGGTACATGTTCCTGAGCTGCTGGAAGACGTTCACACAAACATCTGCCGACATTTCTGCGCTAGAAAGATCATTTTAGAATGCTGGGAAACAAAAAGCCGACCTTCCTTGCACGAGGAAACAGCAACAAGTCCTGCACCGAGGTTTAAAAAAACTGAATAACAGTTTTAGCATCAACAGTCTACATGTTTTGCTTTAGATGGTAATCAGACACTTTGGGAAGAACTCCGAGCACCACTTTTAGACAAACACCATCGGCTCCCGTGACGTGCTCAGATCTACAGTGAAGCACGACGGCGGCATCATCATGAAAAGAGACCAGTCAGGGTGAGTTACATTTATAGAAATCCTCAAAGAAAGCCCAACTCAGAGTGCCAACACCTGAAACAAGAGTAAAAGCTCACCTTCTGCACCACAAGTACGAAGCACGGCGGCAGCATCATCATGCAAAAAGGCTCCAGGAGACGGAGACCGGTCAGGGTGAGTTACATTCATAGAAATCCTCAAAGAAAGACCAACCCAGAGTGCCGACACCTGAAACAAGGGCAGCAGCAGCTCACCTTTCTGCACCACAAGGAACCACCACCGGAGGCAGCACAAGTTCCGGATGTAGACGAGCGGTCCGACTCCACAGAACATCTGCTAATAGACCGACTGTAAAACCATCAGACACAAAAGTGAATATAATCATTTATTTACTCCAGTCCAAGAAATGTACACGTATGTTCTCTGAAGGTATAAAATTTGTTTTTAAATAAGCAATTGTTCTGTTTCATATTCATGTAAATTATTTAATTAAAACCCCTGAAGACTTTTTGTTTGTTTAAAACTGACGACGTCCGACACCACAAACAACCAAAATCATTCAAAAGAGCACAAACAAGGTTAGTAGAGTTAGCAAAGGCCGTCCAGCAGTTTGCAACCTGACTTTGGGTGTGAGGAGGGCGTTGCTCTTCAGTACATACACATATATTTATTTTATCACCTTTACATTAAAAAGAAAACGTTTATCTGCATTTGAAAAGTGAGACAAAGAGACAGACGCTGGTATCAACGGATCACAGAGAGGATTAAAGGCTGCGGTTGCTCTGAGCTGGTGGATCGTCAACGTATTGCTGCTGTAGCTGTAATGTTCCTGCCGTAAGTTGCAGCGTCTGTTGCTGCAGTTGCTGCTGGTGTTTGTCTGTTGTGTCATTGCTGATGCCGTTGTTGTTGTTGTTGTTGTTATTGCTGTGGTCGCTGCACCCGATGCTGGACAGTCCCTCCAGTCTCCGGATGCCGACAGACGTCCAGGTTTCCCCGACAGGCGGGTCGAGGCGACGGCCCGCCGAGGCAGCGGATCAGTGCCGGTGTTGTGTCAGTCTGTGGGTGGGGTGCGTTTGGTGTGCTGTCGGGATTAAGATGAAGGTGGTGATAACCCTGAGGCTGGTCGACGGAGGAACTCTGGAGAGAGACAGAAGGAGATAAAGAGTTATTGTTGCCGATAACGTGGCACACTTTACATTTCTGCTCCAAATCCTCACAACAGATTGATTTAGTTTCAAACTCCTGCTTTCAAGGTCGTCGCTGAACTCTTTCTGTTCTGTGAGAAGAAGCTCGACACATCTGGAAGATTAGGTTTCGTGCCACTGGAAGACATTTACACAAACATCTGGCTGCGTTTCTTTAGCAGAAAGCTCATCTTTGTTTGGGAACTAAAATGTTCCAGCGACAAGCATCAGGCGTCCACGTCAACAACAGAAAACACATCCACAGTTTGGATGTTTTTTTTCAGCCCAAAGTGCTCAATTCAGAGCTGTGGAAGGTAATTAAACAGTCCGGGCAGAACTCCAAGCGCTAAGTCCGTCAAACAGCAGCCGCTCTCATGACTGGCTAATAGGTCCAGTGAAGCATGGCGGCGGCAGCATCATGTCATGGAGGCAGACGGCCACAGCTTAGGGAGGGATGAACGCCACAGAGGTCCTCGAGTACAGAGAGGAGATTAAGAGTCATCATATGAGTCACAGGAGAAAATAGAAAACTGTGATCACTTCTGGATTTCAACTCGAGTAACTTTCAAATCACTGGTGGTTCATCAACATAAAGCAAAAGGAAGGACGGTTTAAATGAAGATCATTTAGTTCAGGATGTGCCTAAAACCTGAAGTGGAGGTTTGACTGGAAACTGTGTAAAATAGCTTCAGGTTCATACAGACACTTGTAGGAACATTTTCTAACTCAGGACTTTTTCATAAACAAACTTGTTGTGGACACGATGATGAAATTGGAACTTTTTTTTAAATCAGTTTTTCTAACTCAGGAGTTTTTAGAATTTTACTATTTTTTCAAAAAAAGTGAGGAAATTAGAAAGTGAGGAAAAACATGTTTGTGGTAAATCTGGGAGAAGTTTTGAGTTTAGACTTTAAGGATGTTGAAACATTTCGGACCTGTTTGTGAAACCCAGAACGTTTCTACTAATGGAGGACGACTGAACCAGTTCTTGGACCAGTGAGGACATTTTTGTCGTAAATGTTTGTAAGCGAGGACGATTTTTACCACCTTTGGGGAAGCGGAGACGTTTTATCAGACGCATTAGAGAATGAGGACTTGTTTTCGGTGTGGGGGACACTTTCTGAAAACGAGGACATGTTTTGAAGTTTTCCAAACGAGGACACGTATATGAATACATTCCCTCCAATCAGACTGGGTGTGAGGGCGTCTCGTTACATGAGCGTTAATGAGTGCTGACTGATGTCTTGCTCTAACACATATCGTGTGAACGCCAGGCTTCCTGCAGAGACCTCTGAACAAAGCTCCGCCTCCTTCCTCCATTAAAGCCAAATTGACTCTTTAAGCTGGTCTTAATAAAACCCACAGAACCAGACGTCTCCGTGCTGATTCTGCCGCCTCCTGCAGAACAATAAACAGCCGCCTCTGGACAGGGAAAAGAAAAAAAAAATCCAATTAATGTGGAGAGCCTCCATGCTAATCATTAGCTTCTCCATTAACCCCTTGACACCTCCTCCCCCCCGCCGCATTAATAAGGGGGGTGGGGCTACAATTAGGACCGCTCGTCTGCAGAGGCATTTTGCCTGCACAGAAAACATTTTAATTATACATAAAACAGCAGCTGGAGGCGTCGGCGCAGCAGGAGAGCAGCACTGATACCAAGTATCACCACGTTCTGCTGGTCCTGCGCCGCCTCTGGATGCCGCATTTAGAACGACTGCTGCTACAACAAGCAACAGGAAAAACAAGTCAAGCTTCCAACAGCCTGCAGATCCACTGAGATCCACGGCGACGCCTTATTGAGCCGATTTGTTGTCATCATGCTTCAAGTCAGTATTTAGTAGATATTGATTCTATAGACACGTGATCAGCTGCAGCTTCACCTCATTCCTCTTTGTAAAACTCATCAAACTCTATCTTGTCATCTTCAAACCATCTCTGTGGAGCTTTGGCTGTTTGCTTCGGCTCATTGTCTTGATGGAAAACAAGTCTTCTCCAAGTCTCAGTTCTCCTGCAGACTGCATCAGGTTGTCCTCCAGGATTTCTCTACACTCTGCTGCATTCATTCACCCTCTACCTTCACAAGCCTTCCAGGCTGCTGCTGAGAAGATCCCCACATCATGATGCTGCCACCACCGTGCTTCATCATGATGCTGCCACCACCGTGCTTCATCATG
>NW_007579764.1:52200-53630 GCF_000690725.1 Stegastes partitus
TTTTTCTCGTTGCCACTTCAGTTTACATTTCCTGAATACATATATTTAACATATACTTTGATTTTGATTGGCCTATTTTGACTTTATCATGGTGCCATTGTGGGACCACTACATCCTGCTGATACTGTGAATCCTTACTTTTGTTATTCTGAGTCCTCAGTTGATTTTTAACCTTTGATGAGCCATTTTGAATCCCTCCTTTCAAATAAAATCCTCGTTGTTGAATAAATTCAGTCACTACAGACATGTTTGAATTTTTGATTCTAAATTCTTCATTATGTCATTTTGAATCCCTTAACTTTGCTATTTTGAATCCCCTCCACTCTCCACTTTAAATCCCTGTTATGTAGTTTGAACGTCTTTGGGATGTAAATCTGTCCTTTTACCACAATGAAAGCATCATTTTGTAATTTGGAGAAACTGGAGAAACCCTTTGTTGTTTCATTTTGTATCCCAAACTGTAATATCATCCTGTCCTCTGCCATTTTGATTCCCTTCATTTAAACAGAATCAGTTTTCTTGTATGAAGTCAGTCCCCACTTATATATTTGAATTCTTGACTTTTCTCTTTCCTAAATTCTTTATGAAGCCATTTTGAATCCCTCAGAAGCGTCCTCCTCTTCAGTTCCTCTGTGCCATTGGGAATCCCTCAGCGTTTTGTTCAGGTTCTTGCTAAATCCAGACTTCACAATGAGCTGTTTGAGTGTCTCATTGTTTCACCGTTTCTCTGTGTGTTCCTGTGTCTAAATCTGAATGTTTTCTTCCTTCAGTGTTTCACTATTTTCATGTTTCGGTCTGATAATCCTCGGCTCAGTCTTAATTACTCCCTAATAATTAGAAAATCCTGATAATCTGCTGCTTAATCGAGGCAATTCGGCTGACTGACAGCACAGGCGCACACACTCAGCAGTTATCAGGCTTGTGAATGACTTTGAAGCAGATAATTCTCTGTGTCTCAACATCCACTAATTACCAGCAGCTGAAAAATGCTGCGGGAGTCTGAATCAGCTCCTCTGGAAATTACAAGATACAAAGCTAATAATCACACACACACTGAGAAGCTAATGCACTTGTGTGTCTGTATCAAGGCTTTTCTCAGTCAGCACTGTGAATCTTTTTAGTCTCGATCAGATAACGAACACCAGGCTGCACATTTAAAGGAGCAGTAAAACATTCAGGGAAGCCCTCGTCTCCAGCGTCTCCCCGGAGTCGGAGGAGGTGATCGGTGCTCTAGACCTGACCTCATGAATAACGAAGAATCTTCAGTAATTAACAGTTTACAAACAGCTCTGTTGGAGCGAAACCCAAGTAAAATGAAATACCTCACAGAGCCTGTAAAACGTTCCAGAAATGTTCCCCTTTTATTGCTGTTAAACATTAAATCAGTGAGAATTTAATTTGGCTTTTTGACAAGAAATTCTCAAAGTCAC
>NW_007579764.1:54815-55863 GCF_000690725.1 Stegastes partitus
AGTTGGTATTTTAACGTGGACGTCTACAGGGACCGACCAGTTTCTGGAACCTCAAGTGGACATTTAAGGAACTGCAGTTTTTGGCCGTCCTGGCTGCAGCTTGTTCAGAGTTTTTCATAAATGTACGGCCTGACCTGAGTGGTGCCCGTCCTCATGGCCGGCAGCTTCCATAAAGCAGCCTCACGCGTCAACAACGCGGCTCCTGTTGATGAATATTCAGGCGGATTCAGTGAATGAACGTCAACCGATGCGTCGCTAGGAGGTCAGCTTCTCCCTCAGACGTTGACATTGGCGTCGACCTTTATTTTTTTTTAGCAATTTTCTGCATAAAACATCGGAACGCAGAACCTTTCATGCATCATAATGTATTTAAACACTTTAAAAGCTCGCAGCCCTGAACACTTACTCTCCTAATGAAAACTGATGGATTCTGACAATAAAATGAAGGGCGTCGCACTTATTTTTCTGCTCCCGTTCTTGGCGATTCGCGAGCGGCGCCGCGGCGTGTTACCGCCACCTACTGTTCCGACGGCACACAAACAAAGGACAGAGACGGAGGCGAAACCGCCGGACACAAAAAAAAAAAAAGCCACATAAATAAATAAGCAGGGAGCCGCAAACAGGAGTCGCAGCAGCAGCAGGAAACAAACCAAACAGTCGGCAAATTCTGCGAAGATTTAAACCGGTTGTGTCAACAGCTCGAAAGCAGCCCAGGAGACAGACACACAAACAGCCGGCCCGGTGGTCTGCGGTCCAGCTATAAAAACCCATTAGTAATCACTCCTCGACTCTCAGTGGCTCTTTTCGCCCAAACGACTTCCATCCAGCCAATCTGCATAAATCTGCATTAATGGACGATTTTCCCTCCATAGAAAACAAATGTGCTTTTAAAAAAAAAAAAAAAAAAGCCTCCTTATCTGGCGGCTTTTAGAGGAAGCGTCAGACACACAACCGCAGCTTCTGTTAACGGCATTTATCAGGACGTCTACCGCAATG
The DNA here is from genome assembly GCF_000690725.1 of Stegastes partitus. Classification (NCBI taxonomy): domain Eukaryota; kingdom Metazoa; phylum Chordata; class Actinopteri; family Pomacentridae; genus Stegastes; species Stegastes partitus. The sequence goes on from NW_007579764.1 coordinate 55,812, forward strand.
AGAAGCTGAACACGTAGCCTGATGGTGGCGCTAGAGGGCAACAGCATCGTCT
>NW_007579764.1:56730-60050 GCF_000690725.1 Stegastes partitus
GTAATCAAGCTATTATAATTTTTCTGTCAAGCATTGAAAAATAATAAATTATAGTAAAATATTTTTTAGAATCAGTAAAATAACGGTGAATTGTTCAGAATATGACAGCGGGCAACATTAATGTTCTGCAGCGTGGCGTCAGCGCTGAGCTACACCGAGCCAGACTGCAGTCATCTGATAAGACTCTCCTCTTTTCTTTGAGCCTCCTTGTGGGAAAAACAAACCCTCAGATCTCAAACTCTGCAGCAGAAAAACCTTTTCGCAGCAAAAGCAGCCTCCGGCCTGCTGCTGCTGTCCTGTTGCCACGGCGACCCTGACCTGGATAAGCAGCTGGGAAATGGAGGAATGATGGATGGGTGCGTGAACTTCTCAAAGTAAATGTTCTTTAATCTGCTGTTTGTTTACAGGCTGTGCAGAGTGAAACGTAACCAATAACCCGACAGACTGCGATGCGACACGCGGCCGACGTATCGCGTCAACGCGACATCATCCATCACGCGTACGCAGCGTTTAAAGGTGCAGCCGGCGGCGTCCCTCGATTACGACCACGACGGGAACAGCTGATGCACAAGAAATCCTCCAGCTAGCTGAAAACCGTCCCACACTGTCACAACAAAGCTGCCAATAAAACGATGTGAGAATCTGGCAGCAACAGTGTCAGAAAATCATCATAATGCAACGTTCAGAACCTGTAAAGTGGTGACAAAACAGCAAATATCTGTCTATAAATGACTCATTTATTCGTCCTTTTCTTTGTGAAACCACCTGTATGCTAACTCCAGCGTTATCCCGACACCAAACGTTTTTATGTTCCCGTCGTGTGTTTGTTGTCGGTGGTTTTCATTGTCCGTCCTGTTATGTACAGATACAGGAATTAGTTTCTATCTAAACCAATCAATAACTGAATTATTGTTTAAATCACTCCCACAATGCTCTCTGCTGTCACCATGAACTGTAGTCTGGAGACGCCTCCTCTGGTCTCTACAGTATTAAACAGGAAGAGGCTCCACCTGGTGGAACAACCAGGTACTACAGCTGGTCTGCGACACATAAACTGTGTATTATATAGGAAAATACTATCAGCAGATGCTAAGCACAAAGTAAATGATAATAATAAAATCACTGGGGGGAAAAACGTAATGGAACATGCCTTTTTTTTGTTTGTTTGTTTTGAACAGTTTCTTACTCATTTTATCATTTTGACGATTTTTTAAAGCTAACACGCTTTTCAAACTTTCTGGTGTGTTTTGCGGTTGACCTTTCTTGAATGCTTCCTTGGTTTTTCCTTCTCTTTATATGATACAAGTTACAAAAGCAGCCGTTTTATGCCACTAAGTAACACCAGTACAGGATTAAACAGTCAGAGGCTCCACCTGGTGGAACAACCAGGTACTACAGCTGGTCTACGACATATTTTCTGACATGCATGGCCTTCTTCTTCTGCCTGATCGATTAATATCTTTTTAATTGGATAAATTATGAATCACAGTTAATTAACGGTTAGTCATTAGCATAATGAACCATCTTTGTACTGTTTTGAGCCAAAACATTGAAACTGCAGCGACATGTGACACTTAAGCTCATCTTGAGTAAGTTAGCGCTAGTCGGAGGTCATGAACCTCCTCAGAGCCTCTGTCATGGTCCTGTTGCTGTTAAACTCCCACAATGCTCTCTGCTGCCAACATGAGCTGTAGCCTGAGTGACGCCTCCTCAGGTCTCTTAAACAGGAAGAGGCTCCACCTGGTGGAACAACCAGGTACTACAGCTGGTCTACGATACGTTGACTGACATGCACGGCCTTCTTCTTCTGCCATATCAGTTAATATGTTAATTGGTTAAATTATTAACCACAGTTACTAGATTAACATCCAATCATTAGTATAATGAACCACCTTTGTACTGGTTTGAAGAAATGTGAGACTTAAGCTCATCCAGAATAAGAGAGCGCTAGTCGGAGGTCATTAACCAGCACACAGTCTCTGTCATGGACCTGTTGCTAGTAAACCCTCACAATCCTCTCTACATCTTTATTCTCATCTCAGGAATCAGTAAGAGGTTGCTAACAACATGAGAGTTCTGGCTAGTTGGCATTAAGCGCCACAGGACACTCTGTCATGGTCCCCTCTACTAGCTAAACTCCCACAATGCTCTCTGCTGCCAACATGAACTTCCTGTAGTCTGAACGATGCCTCCTCACAGTAAGAGGCTCCACATCTCATCTACAGCACACTTCCTGACATGCACAACCTTCTGCTTCTGCCTAATCTGCTGCTATATTTTCATCTGTCAAGCCTTTAACCAGCCAGACGGTAGAAAACGTCCCTGAACAAGCATCTGACATGACAGTGAGGTCATGACTTATTAAATTAACGGCATCCCAGTCGTGAACAGTTGCAAACACATAAATCCAAACGTCCCTCTGAGCCAGATATCGAGTGTCTGAGCAGGAAGCCTGAGTGAGGAGGAGGAGGAGGAGGAGGAGGAGAAGATGAGTGGCGTGATTAGTCGCTGTGATAATGATGCAAGTAAAAGCAACCGAGCTGCAGCGCTCCACTTCCTTCCATCACACTCATCACGCCATCTGACGTCCGCGGACTTTTAAAAACCGTCGTCGCGGCGACTTTCTTTTCCCCCTCTTCGCCCCGACAGATCTTTTATCTCTCCTACTCGCTGACTGATGTGCACCTCATCTCGCCTGCCTGAAAGCAGGTCGGGTTACCATGACAACTGCCTAATGTCAGCTGCATCACGTCTGCGATCGTATCTCATCTGAAGGAGGCGTCTCTGGCCCGTTCTAGCGCTGCTGTGTCGTGCGTCTCACCCGTCCGTCTTCAGGCCGTCCGTCTTCAGGCCGTCCTCCCCCGCAGCAGCTCTCGGCTGTTTTCGGCGGCCCGCGCCAAACCGTCAGCCGTCAGCGCCTCCTCCAGACTCCTCCTGGCCTGGTACACTTTCATTTCCTGCTCCCTGAACACAAACAAGTCTCTTAGGATGTCGTTGCTTTAATTCACATCCCACAGTCCGCTGGTTCTGCTATTTGCCCAAAACATTTTTTGATTCAACATCGAGCACAGATTACTTCGCATAAGCAAAATTAAACAGTTTTTTGAGCGAGTTTATCAACCGCTGCAGACCTGAAGCACTAAATCTTAATGTAGTCGCGTTGAACACAAAACACAAACATCAAATGGATGAAAACAGATTTTTTTTAATGTGTTTAAAACAACCTGAGTCGACCAAAGTGCTGCACGAGTTTAAAGACAGGCAGAAACATAAAGCAGACATCGGATGGTGACGCTCATCTTCAACACAGATGCTCAAGA
>NW_007579764.1:61047-70308 GCF_000690725.1 Stegastes partitus
AACAGTTATGCATTCAGTGGCGTCTGCAAGGAAATATAATCTAAACATCAACCATTAGCCAGGTTGGTTTCAGCGTCTTCTAACTGATTGAGTTCAGGGGAAACGGTGACATGACGTCTGGACGGGTTTCTCTTTGCTGAAGACGTCCATCCTTTAGTCAGAACCAGCCGAAGACAGAATCCGTCCATCTGAGACTCTCCACAAAGAGATAAGACGAGGCATGGCCACGCCAGACCAAGTTATTAGCTCCTCTTAGAGCTAAAAAAGAGACTGAAAACAGCCGCAGATGGAAAACTGAGAAATGGAGAAGGCGAAGAGGCAGAAAAAGAGCCTGATGTGGCGAAGGAGGAAAAAAAGGTGAAGACGAGGAGGAATGAGAGCGATTTAGGATGACAAGCACATTCAACTGGAGAGAGGAGAGAGAGAGGGGAGGGAGGAGGAGGGAGAGAATGGGAAATTAATGGAGGGGAGAGATAAGAGAGGGAGGAAGGCTTGGAGGGGGATGGAATAGAAGTGGGGAGGAGATATAAGAGGAGACAGTGAAAAAGGAGGAGGAGGAGGAGGAGGGGAAGATGGAGATGGAAAAACGAGGAGGGAGGAAGGATGCACGAGTGGAGAGATGGAAGGAGGAATGAAGTAATAAAGGAAGGAGGGGAGGAAGGAGGAGAGGATGGAGGAGGGGAGGAAGAGGGATGCATGAGTGGAGAGATGGAAGGAGGAATGAAGTAATAAAGGAAGGAGAGGAGGAAGGAGGAGAGGATGGAGGAGGGGAGGAAGAGGAATGCATGAATGGAAAAATGGAAGGAGCGATGAAGTAATAAAGGAAGGAGGGGAGGAGGGAAGAGAGGAAGGTGGAGGAGAGGGTGCAGGAGGGGAGGATGAGGAGAGGAGGATGGAGGGGAGGAGGATGGAGGAGAGGAGTGAGGAAGGGCTTCATGAGTGGAGAGATGGAAGGAGGAATGAAATAGTAAAGGAAGGAGAGGAGGAAGGTGGAGGAGAGGAGGATGGAGGAGAGGAGGATGAATGAAGGAAGGAGAGGAGGATGGAGGAGAGGGAGATAAAGGTAAGGAGGAAGGAAGGATGCATGAGTGGAGAGATGGAAGGAGGAATGAAATAGTAAAGGAGGGAGGGGAGGGAAGAGAGGAGGGTGGAGGAGAGAAGAAGAGGATGGAGGAGAGAAGGATGGAGGAGAGGCGGATGGAGGAGAGGGGGATGCAGGAGAGGAGGGAGGAGGAGGGAAGAAGAGGATGGAGGAGAGGACGAAGGAGGAAAGGAAGATAAAGGAAAGGAGGGAGGAAGCATCCATGAGTGGAGAGATGGAAGGAGGGAGGAAGTAATAAAGGAAGGAGAGGAGGAGGATGAAGGAAGAAGTGTAGGGAGGAGAGAGGAGAGGAGGAAGGAGAGGAGGATGAAGGAGAGGAAGATAAAGGAAGGAGAGGAGGATGAAGGAGAGGAAGATAAAGGAAGAGGAGGATGGAGTAGAGGTGGTGGAAGGAGGAGAGGATGGAGGAGAGGAAGGAGGAGGTGAGGAACCAGAGAAGGAAAGAGGGCGTGGAGCGTCCAGTGATGTGTTCCAGTGATTCTGCTGTAATGTCTTCGTCCAGCTGTTCTCTAGTGGACACTGGAGGAGCCACAGTGCCTCCTGCTGGCCGAGCAGACGAACTGCAACCAGCTGATCTGTAGACGGCACTGAGGAGGACGGAGGGAGGAGGACTGAGGGAGGAGGATGGAGGAGGACGTAAACCTCCAGAAAACAGCAGGACTCCGTCTCAGGTAAAACAAACTAGAAGTGAGCTCACACGGTGAGTCAGACTCTTTACTCAGATGTGAGTTCTGAATATTTTGTGCAGCATCTTTCATTCTACTGATACTAGAATACTGTAGAAGATAATTAATATTAATGCTTCTCAGTGTTTCTGTTCACGACAGACTCTGTGATTCCTGTTGTTTCTGGAACTTTACACTTTGGTTTGTTTTATGTTTTTGCACAACCTTCCTGAAACATTCCTCTTAAACCATTTACATCCGACCTGTTTTGTTGCTTCAGATTAATAATAAAAACGTTTATTTGTGATGAACTAATATGTTTTACAGCCATTTTGATACAATCTACATGAATACGGTTGATGTGCAGATTCCTCCTCGTCTGAATCTGCACATATGAAAGATTCTCCATAACGTCAGCACCTTTCACTTCTGATCTTATTCAGGATTTACTATAACACTGATTTGTCTGATATATTTACAGCATAGAATACAGATATTTATAAAGATATTTGTGAAATTTTAGCTTCATACATCAAAAACTTCCAGAGAAGTCGCCCGTCGACCCACTTTCAAGGATGAAACATTCCATCTTTGAGCTCATTTGAACAAAAAACGCTCATACAGACGTCAACGAGGGATATTTTTTTAGCTAAATGTAGTTTCTAACACAAAACTAAACACACAGAACACTCTTAAGATGAAGCATTTGGTTATTTTGGTCTCCATCAACCAGGACGTCTGCTCGTCCCATGCAGGTCCTCCACCTGCTGCTTCCTCTCATCCGGTCAGACGGAGTGAATCGACTCCAGGCTGACGATGGAGGTGGACGTGTTCCCCTCCAGCAGGATGTTTGTTCAGACGGCGAGTGTTTCTGACTGAGACCGATCCGGCTGCTGTTTCCTGGACGTTGCTCTGACGTTTGCCGTGAACGTCTCTGCCTTTCTTCATCCTCCTCCTCCTCCTCCTCCTTCTCCTCCAGCTCCTTCATGCTTCATTACTCCTCATCTCTGGTCGTCTGCCTCTCATCCTCCTCTACCTGCAGCTGATTACTGCCGCTACCCAGCATGCACCAGTCGTCTGCCCTCATTGACTCGGCCTCGGCCTGCAGAGGATTCGCCTGCTTCAGGGGTTTTTATCAGAGAAGAAGAAGAAGCGATGGTTCCACGTGATGGACGTGTTGGTTTGATGTAGAACGTGCCATCGACCGAGTAAACTAAAGTATATTCATATAAAGTAAGTAAGCAGAAGATGCTGCGGTGTCGGTTTTAAACGGGAATGAACCTTTAAGAAAATGATGTTCGGGTGGAATAAACCAAAAAAACTACAAATATTTAAACAGGAAATAGTATTTTGAGAGAATGTACCTTTAAAATTATAACTAATTTGTTAGAAAGTAGTATTTGTTTATGGACTAAGCCCTTAAAGCAGCGTTTTAGTTTGAATAAACCTTTAAATCAATAACTAATTTGTGATAAAGTACTATCTTGGATTGAAATAAACATTTAAAACTATACAAACATGGACAGAAAGTTGTATTTTTGTTGAAATAAACCTTTAAAATCAAACTTATTTGCCAGAAAAGACAATTTTGGTCAGAAAAAAAACCTTTAAAAACCTAATGTGCTTGTACAGGAAGCTGGTTATGAGTACTTAGTCCTATTTTGAGTTGAATAAACCTTTAAAACGATAACTTGTAAAAACATCCTATTTCGTATGGAGCAAACATGTGAGTGGACGGATATAACACAAGATATCTGGAGAACTTAGAACGTCCTGCTGTGTGTTTGGGGGTCATAGATGGACCTCTGAAGTCTTGTTTAGTGATAAATTATTCTTGTAGCCACCTGTTTATTCTAAAGGGGAGCTAGTTTTTCTAGCTTACTGGTAAATATATAACATATATTTACAGTTTTGAGACGAATAAACCTTTAAAACTATCAACATCTGTGCAGAAAATTGTATTTTAGTTGGAACAAACCTTTAAAATCATTGTTAATTTGTTAGAAAGTCCTATTTTGGATGAATTAACTTTTTAAAACTATAATTACTTGGATGTAAAAGTATTATTTTGGATGGAATAAACCTTTAAAACCACAACTTATATATAAGAAAGCAGCGTTTTGGATGGAATAAATGTTTAAGCTACAAATACTTGGACAGAAAGTAGGAAGAAAGGCAGTGACTTTACACTTTTTGAAAGTTTTAGCAGCTGGCTGCAGATAGCTACAGCGTTAGTGATTATCCCTGAGGTGTGACATCTGGAGTTTTTAGAACAATCTGCTGCACTTGGGTCCTGCAATGGAGCCAATGGGGGAAATTCCTAAACCCTGCATTTTCTCTAACAGCCAGCAGGGGGCGACTCTTCTGGCTGCAAAAAGAAGTCCAATTCAAGAGAAGTTTATACAAAAACGACGCTTCTTCTCACTGATTTGTCGCCTCAAAACACATTTTTCCAATGAATTTATGAACTCACCAGCTGGTTTAAAGAGTTTTAGATACAGTATCGTGTTCATTTAGTCAATTTGCACATTTTGTGCAGTTGTTTTATTTATTTTATTTTATTCACTTATTTTTATTCTTAAGTTTTTAAATAGTATTTAACTTTAGCCCTTTTTCTGTTGTGATTGGTGTTTTTTCTTGCTGCTGCTGTACCACAGTAATTTCCCAGACTGGGATAAATAAAGTATTTTTCTATTCTATTCAATTATGGTGCCATTTAGAGTAAAACAGACAACAAAACTAGACATGTTTAAGGGGCGGTGCTGCCTCGTGATTGACAGGTCAGTACTGTTTCGTCCTGTGTAGTCAGACAGACCGAGGTCTTACGGCTAGATCTGGTCTCAACAGGTTCAGAACAGTAGCTAACAAACCAACGGCTGACATCACAGCTGCTACATCCCGCTTCCTTTATCCAGTTTTTTGACTCTGAGTTCGTCGCACCACAGAAAACCGTCGAGTCAAAGCTGAACCATCATGGCGTCTAAGTCTGGCAGCAGCTGCTTCAGACTGTAACTGGTTCAGGGATTCATCTGAAAGGTGGCAGTAGAGTCTAGAACACCATTCGTGTTGAGCACCGATCGGTTTTCTTGCGAACAGTTTGCGTCGTCACAAATTTCGGTCCCTTTTCTCTGCTTGGGGCCACAAATGGAAAATAGCGGACGTGTCGAAAAGCTAGAACATCCTGTAAAGAGACCAGAAACCAGCAGCGTCGGTTTTGCAGCCGCCGTCAGCTACAGCGTCACAGGAAAATCCTTGAACGAACTGAAAGAGCGTTTTGTTGAATCGTATTTTCATTTGAAAGGTAAAAAATGTGGCGATCAGTGGGGAACAAAGACGGCAGCGCGTCGGCTGCGTCTACAGGAAGAAGCATTTGTTCCAATTAACATTCTTAAAAATCTTCACGGACGTTCAAAGGTTGCAGTTTATGCAGCTTCGAGTAGGAAACGTCGAATGAATCGCCTCTGAAGACGTTCTCATCTACAGAGAAAGACGTCAGAGGCTAAAAATAAATACTTTGATACCGAAGAAAACTTAGAAAGCTCTGGATGTTCAGGATTTTCTGCTTTTCAGTGATTGTCAGTCAGTTTGTTTGCAGTAAAACATCAACGGTGACGTCACACCGGATCTAAAAATATGTTTCTGATTAAATCATAAGAACTCAGAGAAGAAGAAGAAGAAGCTCTAATTACAACGTGGAGGGTTTTAAAGAGCCTTAATTAGCTTCTTGAGCTGATTTGTCTCTTTCACCTCAGAATACAAAACGTTCTAAATGAACCGTCGGAGCTGATGTTTGTCCAACGTTCGCTTGAGTTTAACAGGAAACTGAAACAAAGACAGTAAAGTGTCCCAAAATGCCTCGATTATCTTGTGAGCAGAAAAACCACATTCTTTAAAAACACCCCAAAACAACCCTAACCCTAACCCTAACCCAAAAAAAACTATTTCAATTTCTGCTCGAGCAGCCCAGATTTTTTACAGCATAAAATATGAATATTTATAAAGATGTTTGTGACGTTTTAGCTTCATATATTAAATACTTTTTGACATAATACAGTCGTCTTCAGATATATTCATACCCTCCCATTAAAGAAGGAAAAAACACTGAAATAAGGTGAAATTGACAAAAGTAATAATAAATAAAAATTTTAAGAAAATCATGACGTTGTTTTTGAATTATGGTTCAACAGAATTATGAAAAAACAAAAAACAAAAAAACAAAAAAAGCATGATGGGACCTGTAAACTAATATTTAGTTGGACAACAGTTTTTAATTTTTTTTTATTTTTATTCTTTTCAACCACAATTCAAAAGCAATGTCTTATTTCATTAAATTGTAATTTAGCAAATTTTTATTTATTATTACTTTTTTCAGTTTCTAGTTATTTCAGTGACTTTTGTGAGTTTTGCTTTTTCTTTAATGAAAGGAAATGAATGAATGAGGACACCTGTATGTTTTTATTGTCACCCATCGACCCACTTTCAGCAGGTTTTTTCAGAAATTTGATTCAGTTTGAACAACGACATCTGAGGAACTATTAAAGACAAAAACCTGAACATCTCTTTTTATGTCAGCTTAGACTATTGATGTGTGGGTTGTAGCTCCACGGCTGAAGCTGTTGGCCGAATGGATCGAGACACTGGAGAAGCAGAAGCACAGCTCAGCGTTCATCCAGTGTCTGAAAACTGATGAATTTAATAACAAAGATCAGAAAATGTCACTGGTTGACTTCTGCGTTGTGAATATTTTGGTTAATTCGTGCTCAAAATGGGATTTTTCATGATGGTTGCATTTCATTCTTCCATATTTCAGCTCCTCCATAACCAGAGATTATTTGATCTATTGTCCAATAATACAGATTCTGAATCAGTGACATGATGAGAAAAAACAGAGAAAGTTTCAGGTTTTTATCTTTAATAGTTCCTCACATGTTGTTGTTCAAACAGACTAAAAGTTCAACGTAAGATAAAAGCTGCTCAAAGTGGGTCGACGGGCGACTTTTCATAAAATTATCTCATAAAGTTTTTGATACTTGAAGCTAAATTTCACAGAAATCTTTATAAATATTAATAGTGTGATATAATATAAGGATGATTTAAGGTGGGATATGTGTCCGGACCCACCTGATGTGCTCGTCGGTCACGGTGAAGGCCTTGCACAGCGGCTGGGACGTGTTCAGCCAGATGGCCGGGTTCTTCTCGGCGGCCACAGACGTCTGTCCGGTGATCGGCGCCGAGCTCATGTGCAGGGCGCTGGCGATGGCCGACAGCAGGGTGTCGTCGCTGGAGTCCGGGCCCACGCCTGCGGAACCAGAACCAGAACCAGAGGTGAGAAATCAGGGCTATCAGCGGCCCAGAGAGCGTTTGAGGATGGTGCCGGACGGAGACGTACTCTGCAGGCCTTTGGGCAGGTCCATGGAGCGGAGAACCTGCTCTGTGACGTCCGACGACCGCAGACCTTTCAGCCGCTTCTCCCAGAACAGCTGCAGACAGACAGAGTTCACTCAGGTCAGCTTCCTGTTCTCTGTCTGATCCGAAAGCAGGGAACTGAGAAGCTTCTGCTCCTTCACAATAAAAGCACTCCGATGACAAACCATCGGAGGGCTTTTATGGTGAAACAACACAGGAAGTGGTGATTATTCCACCTCAAATCCTCAAATGTTCAGTAAAATCTCACTTCAATCATCTGTGATTTGCCTGAAACTCATATTATCATGAATTATTAATATTTTTAAAGATATCTGTGAAACTTTAGCTTCACATTTCAAAACCTTTTCTCAGATAATTTTATGAGAAGTTGCTCGTCGACCCACTTTCAGCAGGTTTGTTCTCACATTTACATCTGATTCTGTTTGAACAACAACATCTGAGGAACTCTCAAAGATAAAAACCTGAAATTTCCACTGTTGAGGTTAAACAACAACCACAGAAAATCCGAGCTGCCTGTTGGGCGTCACATGAGGGTTATTGAATCTCAAATCATCACATTTTTTAGAACACTTTCTGCTTGATTATCTCTGATGTGCCTGAAATTTTAGTCAAGATATTTATAAAGATATTTGTGAGATTTTAGATTCATAAATCAAACATTTTCTGAGATAATTTGTTTTTTAGAAACGCCCGTCGACCAACTTTCAGCAGGTTTTGAATGAGAAAACCTGAAACTTTCTCTGTTGTTTCTCATCATGTCACTGATTCAGAATCTGTGATATTGGACAGTAGATCAATAATATCTGATTATGGGTGATCAGTTTGTGATAAACTAATTAATCGCTACATCAGTTGTGTTTTAATTAAAGTCAGTGACTGATCTTTCTAACATTTACGACACGATTACACACTCTATTACATATAATACGGTAATGAAACAGACACAGATGAAGAGGTCCGTCTCTCTCCTGGTCCCTCAGCTCCCTCTAGTGGCTGCTGTCACCGTGACAACCCCTCGTCCCCCCCCGGCCCTCGGGCGTCACCATGGCGACACCGGATGCGTTTGTCTTTACGTTCGAGCGACTCACCTGTCTGGGCTGCTCGCTCGCTCTCTGCAGGTCTGCCTTCACCTTGTTGCCGGGGTGATTCGTCACCTTGGTAACGGGCTGCTTGAAGATGGACGCCGTCTGTCGGATGGGCAGCGCCGTGTTCAGGTCCGGTTTGCCTCCCTGGACGAGACGGGAGACAAGGTTCTGTTGCTGTGTTTTGGTTTCCTTCCTCCCTGGCTCCTCCCTTTCTTCCTACCTTCCTTCCTTCCCTCCCACCCTTCTGTCCTTCCTTCCCTCCTCACAACCTTCCTTCCTTCCTTCCTTCCTGGCCTGCCTCACCTCCCTACAGGTGACAGACGGCAGCGGGTGCATTTAAAGGGTTAAACTCTGAGCCGAGAGAACAACAGGAAGTGAGTCTGAGCTCCAAAGTAATGATGTGTGAAGAGCAGCGGCGGCGGCGGCGGCAGCGAGTCGCAAAGTGTGTCAACACAACAACACACAACAACACACAACAACACACAGCAACACACAACAACACACAACAACACACAACAACACACAGCTGCGTTGCCTCTGCCTTACTGAAGCATGGAGCTGCTGCTCACACTGAACCCTGAGCTGAGGAACTCTGGGTTTCACTGACAACAGAACGACTCACATTCACTTATTTAATAAAATAAAACTGCTTTAAACTGCAGGTGCTTCTCAAACCATCAGTGCTCTTTGGTCTAAATGTTAAATGTGTCTGACGTCTGAGGGTCGACCAGGTCACAGCAGACCCACTGTGCAGGTGACGGTGGTTAACCTTGTGCTTGAAGCTGCTCTCTCTGTTACTATGATTACATCCAGACTCAGGCGTGTGGTTCTAATGCTCTACTGTCACAGCAGTGTGGCGGTGCAGCACCTGGTTTACAGGTTTACTGAGCCTATAAAAAGCAACACGCTTTCTCCTTTAATTGCTGTTCAGCACTGAGTCATGGTGAATTTAATGTGGTCTGTTTGACAGGAAGTCACAAAA
>NW_007579764.1:72071-84931 GCF_000690725.1 Stegastes partitus
AAAGCTCAGATAATATGAGGTCTGAATGGATCAGTGGTACAGTAACTAGAATCTGATCCAACAGATGCTTCATCAGCTCCTGCACAAGCCCAGATATCTGTCCTGCTCCCAGAGGATGAACACTTTAGGTTTCAACGACCTTCAAATGGACATAATGTCCATTTTTAGCCCTCTAACAAGTTCACCAGTTGAATCCCCAACATGTTGTCCAACAGCCTCTAAGGGACGATAACGAACTTTCTGGGTTACTTTGGGTCGTGGAGGTCATGTGAGCGTCTGTAGACAGAAAACTACGACTGAAGGTCAAAGATTTCCTCATTTTCTTCCCTTCAATCCTCATTTCCTCTGCTTCTTCCTGCATCACGCTGTAGGTGTGTTTATGTGGGTTTGATTATTCACCGAGTCGCGTCATGAGGCTCAATTTTAAGGGACACAAGCCAAGGCCTCGTAACGAAAGTCATCACCTGTCATAAAGAAACTTTGCTCAAGGTGAGGGTGAGGTGAGGAAGAGCAGATTTCCTCTGAAGTGGTGAAAACATCATGACTTGAGAAGTTCCTTTCCTCGATGCGCCGCCGCTGTGTGGGCGGAGCTGCTGTTATCTTTGGTACAAAGACGGCGGCAAAGAAACACAAAACGCACCAGCGCTCACACTAGACCGCACACTAACACACACACACACACACTAACACACACACACACACACACGATACTTGTGGGTGGAGCTTATCACTGCAATCACACTGGTCCGGCTGTTAGCGAAGGTTGAACCACGACCAGAAGATCCTTAAACTCATATAAAGCTCATTTCAAATCATCTCATTTTTAGAATAAAATTCACTCAGTCGGCTCTGAACATTTTGTAGCATGAAATACTGATGTTTATAAAGATATCTGTGGAATTTTAGCTTTTTAAAAATCTGCCGTCGACTCATTTTCAGCAGGTTGTTTTTTTTTTTTTAAATTTGAGGCCGTTTGAACGACAACATCTGAGGAACTATTAAAGATAAAAACCTGAAACTTTCTCTGTTATTTCTCATCATGTCACTGATCCAGAATCTGGACAGTAGATGAGATAATGTCTGATTATGGGGGAGATGGAATATGAAGGAAGATTTAAACATTTATGAAAAATTGCATTTTTGAGCTCATTAACAAAAAAAAAAGTATATTGCAGAAGTCAGCTGGTGATATTTTCTGAGTCATACAGATTTATAAAGACAGTCTGACTGAACACTGAGCTGCACTTTTGCTTTTAGAGTCTCAACCTATTCGTCCAACAGTTTCAGTGGGACGGATCCATGCACACAAGACCGGACCAGCGACCAAACCAGAAGAACCGAAGAGCTCAGCCCACACAGAGGGACGTCATTCTCTGCTCAGACGTCACTCCACCAGCATTTATTTACAGGTAGCTGTTTATTTTATTATCTGTTAAAATCTTGTGTGTCTTTAAATGATCCGGTTCTGTGGGCTGGAGGAGGACCGACGCTCTCTGAGTCGGGTCTGGTCTCATGTGAAGCACGTTTGGGGAGTTCTGTTCGTCAGCTGACCCAGGTTGGTCATGCATTCAAATTTAATTAAATCAACCTCAGATCATTTGAATGAGTTCTGTCTGGTCACAGCGACGGCTTCTGAGCGACGCTGCAGCAACAACACCAGCAACATGATGCCGGTTGTCCAAAGCAAACACGTTTTACCAAGAAAGTGGCGCCGAGACAAGTCTGAGTCAAACAAGAAGAAGAAACCCGGACGAAGCCGAGTTCAGACGAACTAACACTGACCAGCAAACGTCTAAACTTCAGTCCTCACATTCACAAACCCCCAGGAGACGAGTCCACGTCACAACATCCTCCGACCTGAGACACGAGTCGAAGTCTTTTCAGTGGAAACACGTCTGAAGCGACTCTGAGTGAAAACCACCCTCAAGGCCGAGACGAACTCGGTCACAATAAGCCCGAGACGAGCTGAAAGATCGAGTCAAAACACCCACGGGACGAGTCAAAGCCGAAGCCCTGACAGACCCGACACGAGGTCTGGAAAATCTAACGGCCAATCAGACCACAAGGAGACGAGCAGAAGACGAGATGACTCAGCAAAACGAGTCCGTCACCTGGACCTGGTGGCGGCGCTGTGGGCCTGTACAGACCACACGGCCACAACGAGTCCAGGCGAGTCTCTGACGAGCAAAGAACAAAAACTACAAGTCCTGCAGCCGTCCACATCTGTCCGTCCACATCTGTCCGTCCACCAGGGAGCTTCACCAGGACATAATTAAAAACAGCTGCGACGTGTTTGGGTTTTAAAAACGGAGACCAAGAGGGAAGCAAAGAGACGAGACGAGACGGAGGAGAGCAGAGAACACGTCCAAAGGTTTGGTTTTAAGTTTAAAGACCAAAAACAGAAACGTCTGTTCAGCGCTTCTCCTCAAAATATCATCTGACAGTTAAAACGACACAGAAAATGTTTAACTCTGGATTATTTATTCTACATCCTACTTCTATATTTCTACATTCTTTAAGTGTCAATAAAACTGGAGGCTCCACAAACTGAAGATTTTTAAATATTTCCATTTTTACAACTTCGACAAACTAATTTTGTGTCTCGTTTTTATCGTTTTGTGTCTATTTTGTTGTATTTTTGTTTATTTTTCTCTCATTTTGGTCAACGTTAAGTCACTGTGGAGGTAGTTTAGGTCGTTTTTCAGTTCATTCAAAGTTCTGAATCACAAAATAATCGACTTTTTTCCTTCGTTTTAAATCTTTTATGTCATTCTAACTGTGTAATACTGAGGTTAAAACATTTCTAAGAACAGTTCTGTGTCCGTCCTCGTGGTCGTTCTGGTTCTGTAGCGGTGCAGGACTTTGAGTAACTTAAATCTGAGTCTGTCTGGACAAGTTTCCAGTCATGTTTTGGCAAATTTAAAGGAGTTGTGGAGGCATTTTTTGGGGTCATTTTAAGTCATTTTGGCAGCGTTCTGGCCACTTTGGAGACATATTAATTAATTCTGGACAAATTTAAATTCATTTGGGACAATTTTAATGTCTTTAGAGTAAAGATAAAATCATTTAAGACATTCTAACTGTGTCATGACGTTACATTGCAGTAAAAAAAAAAGCTCTTTAATACTCATGACACTGAGCTGCTTCTTTAACTTCTATTTCTTAGTTATATTTTTAGAGTTATTTATTCATATTTATAGATATTATTTGTATTTGCTCTCTACTGGGACAGCAGGATTTTGTTTTTTTATGTTTGCAAATACACAAAAAGACAATAAATTAATTGTGAATCTTGAAAAACAAGCAAAAAGTGAATTAAAATAAGATGAAAACTGCAGCTGAGTGTGAACAAAGCAGAAAGATTTCTTCATTGATTATTAATCGATTACAGGCTCCGACACAGTAAATATAAAAACCACAAAGTCGAGATAACTTCATGTCTAAACGCCCAGAAACACCCAGAACCTCTTCCTGTTACACTCTGACCGGGCCGCAGCCTCGGACTGAACCTGGAGCTGCAGCTCCTGCGTCGACCTGCTGACCTCCGACCTCGCTAATCCGCTAATCTGCTCAGCTAAGCCCCGCCCCCCCCTCCGTCAGGTGCAGGCCTCACCTTGGCCAGGCTCAGAGGATCGTGCCTGAACCTCTGCTTGTTCTTCTGCAGCTTCCCCGGCATCATCTTGCCGGTGCGGAAGTCGAAGCAGGCCAGGTCCACCGTGTTGCCGAGGTAACGGGCCAGCTGGGGTTTGCTGCGGAACTTCTTCCCCGAAGGACTGAAAGGAAACGAAGCAAAGATGTGATTAGAGGTCACGACCTGCAGGAGTCCAAATGACAGCTGGGACGTTTAGTAAACACTTTTATTTTAAATCACTGTAAACATCCCAGAAACTATTAAAGACAAAAACCAGAAACGTTGTCGTCACGTCGCTGATTCAGGATCTGCTGAAGTCCAAACATGTGGTGACTTCATGTTTCTGTTTCTGTTTGGGCCTCTTTTGTTGTCAGTTATGGCTTTTTAACAGTCATTTGTTTTAAAAAATGAAATAAAACAGACAAAAAGCAGTGTTTTGTCTTTTTTTTGTCAGTTTGTGTCTCTTTGTTGTCATTTTGTGTATTTTTGTGTTGGTTTTGCATCTTTTTGTGGTTATTGTGTGTCCCTTTGTTGTTGTTTTTCATCTTTATAGTCTTTTCTGTCATTCTGTGGTTGTTTTTAGGTTCCCTGTGGTCATTTTATCTCTTTTTTTTATCATTATATGTCTCTTTGTGGTCATTTTGTGTATTTTTGTGTTGGTTTTGCATCTTTTTGTGGTTGTTGTGTGTTTCTTTGTTGTTGTTTTTTCATCTTTATCGTCTTTTCTGTCATTCTGTGGTTGTTTTATCTCTTTTTTTTAATCATTGTGCGTCTCTTTGTGATGGCGTTTCATCTGTTGTGGTTATTGTGTGTCTCTTTATTGTTGTTTTATGTCTTTTTGTGTTCATTTTTGTGAATGTTTTGTGTCTTTTCTGTCATTTTGTGGTTGTTTTTAGGTTCCCTGTGGTCATTTTATTTATTTATTTTATCATTATAAGTCTCTTTGTGGTTGTTTATATTCCTTTAGAGATGATTTTGTGTCTCTTTGCAGTCGTTTTGTCTCTTTATGGTTATTGTGTCCCTTTGTGGTTTTTTTGTGTCTCTTTGTGGATGTTTAATGTCTTTTTTTGTCATTCTGTGGTTGTTTTTAGGCTCCCTGTGGTCATTTTATATCTCTTATTTTTATCATTGTGTGTCTCTTTGTGGTGGCTTTGTGGTTGTTTTGTGTTTCCTTGTCGTTCTTTTGTGTCTTTTCGTGGTTATTGTGTGTCTCTTTGTGGATGTTTGATGTCTTTTCGTCATTCTGTGGTTGTTTTTAGGCTCCCTGTGGTCACATTGCGTCTCCTTTTTGTCACTTTGTGCCTCCTTGTGATCACTTTTTATCCCTTTGTCGTCCTTTTTGATGCCTCTGTGGTGGTTTTGTCCGTTTGTGGTCACTCTGTGGTGGTTCTGTGTTTGCCTCTCGTCTCTCTCTGGTCATTTCACGCCTCTGTTCTGTCCCGTTGTGCGTCCTCGTGGTCCACGCCGAGGCCTCCATGTCTCCGGCGGCGGCGGCGGCGCTGATCCCCTGATCCCCGGCTGAGGAGGCGCAGCGGCAGCCCCGGCTGGGTGGAGCTGCTCTTCCAGTAAGCTGACCTGCTGCTGCCGGCTGGTTTCTTTCCTGGAACTGATGAGTCACGTTCTCACAGCGAACTGAAAGTAAACCTTCGAGCTGCGAGGACGTGACGCGTCCGAGAGCCGCTGCACGTCGAACAGGAAGCGAATCAGACGAGGCGACGCCCTGCAGCTCGGCTCTGATGCAGCAGGAAGGAATATAAAAGGTTGAGCTTTAATCTGGAGCGTTTTACAGCAGCAGCAGGGACTCAGGCTGAGCTGCTGCTTCCTGGTCCTCAATGATCTGATGGAGCTTTTAGGAGTAAAACTATTAACAATAAAGCGTCTGCAGCTGATTCACGACTGGTGTTTGTTTTTATATTTGGCTAAATAAACGATACTGATGAAGAAGTTTGATTAAAGGTCAGATCTTTGGTTCACGTGAACATTTCTGCCTCATTTACTCCAAACATGACGTCTGTTGGTGGAGCAGCGAATAGATTTAACGTTTAGGTTTCAATCTTTAACATTTGCTCCGGCGGAGATAAGCTCCGGTGAAACCAGGAAGTGCCGACGCCACAGATGTTGTAGTTTCATGGTGGGACTTGTAGTTTTTTTTGTTCGCTCACAAAGTTGTTTAAAGTTTATGAGTTTCTCCTGGAAGAGTTGGAAAAAGTTTCATCTGCTCACAAAGACTGAAGGCAGAGAAGCTAAATGAGCGACGTTTTATCTGCAAGTTTGCTTTTCTCTGTAGTTTGTGTCGTGTTTTATGATCAGGTGCAATATTTCATCATCAGGTGTGACGTTACTTTACTCTGTCAGCATTACTGCCAGCGTTACGTCTTCATTCTCTATTATTGTAGTAACTTGTCTTTATTATAAGTAACATACTTGAGTTTTTGGGGGATTTTAAGTAATTTTTTTGGCCTTTCGTGCCTTTGTTTGATAGACCAGTGGAGAAGGGGGACAGGAGAAGCTGCCACGTTGTGTCGGGGTGAACACGCGACGCCAGCTCAACCAGCTGAGCTACCGCGGCGCCCCTGGACTTGACTTTTATTGAATTTTATTGAATTTTAATTTGGGATTAAACACGTTAACCTCACGACACTGTAAAAAGAAATCTGTAAATAAATAAAAATGAAACTCCTGCAGCAAGTTGGCCACAAAAAAGAAGCTTAGAAACAGTAGAAAACTGTAAAAACAGAAAAAATAACAGCAATAAATTAAATTAACTTTAAATTACAATAATATTTATCCAGTCCAACAGCGACGTTTCACGGTTACATGTTGTGAAAGATTATTTACTGATTATTTTGTGTTTTTATAAAGTGTTTTTAATTATAGTTTTGGCCTGTTTTTTAATTTTTATTTTTAACTCCACATTTAAATGAAAACTTTTTCTGTAATTTAACAAAATGAGGAAAACTACAGTTAAAAGAATTAGGTTTTTCTGTTTTTATAGTTTGTTTTATTTCACAGTTTTTTCTGCATTTATAAATTTAAAAAATAATAATAAAATTACAAAAATAGACGAATTTAAATGTCTAACATAAAAACAAAATTTGAAAAATAAAGTTTGACGAACGACATCAGATTTCTAAGTCGAGCTACGAGTAACAACACATAAATAAAGTTTGTGTTTGATACTCAGCGGCTGACGTGGAGCTAAAACGACAGATTTCAGCTGTTTGATGAGTCACAACTTTAATCAAATCAAAACTACAGTTACAGTCAGTTCTGACCCGCCAAAATAAGAGCTGCAGATATTTAAACCTGACTAATCTGGACTGTGTTGCTGCTCTTCAGCGTCTCGTAGCAGCAACGCCGGCTGCTCTGGAGACAAACTAAAAAGCTGTGAAGCAGAACGAAGTCCTCGGCGAGCAGCTCGTGGACGACGAAGCTTCGTTGGTTAGAAACTTGTGGTCGACGTTTCCCAGAATCGGCTGGCAGACGTGAAGCTTCACGAACTTTACCAGAGCTTCTAAACGCCATCATGAATATCTGTAACGTCCTGCAACGGGCTCACGACTCTGTGGTCGTATTATTCAGTCAGAACGATGTTGTAGAAACGTTACGACATAAAACGTGTAGAAAGCAGCGAGTGGAGGCCTTGAAGAGAGGAGAGATAAAACTGTCCTCAGCTAGAACCACGACTTTATCTGCAGATATGTGAAGAAAAATCATGAAAAGTTCCATGTTGGAGCTCAAATGAAGTCAGACAGAGATGTTTTCTGAACCTCATGTAGCTGCAGGTCACAATAATACTAAACTAAACACGTAGGATGGTTTAAATGTCAAATATTTGGTCAGAAAAATGAACATAAAGTGAATCCAGTTGAACTTTTATAACTGATTGAGCAGGTCGGACGAGTTGAACCACGACTTGTGTGAATATGTTGGATTAAAATGAACAATAATCTCAGTTGTTATTTATTCTAATCCGACATATTCAAGCACACAACTCGTCCGACCTGCTCAATCGGTTATAAAAGTTCAGTTTAATTAACTTTATGTTCATTTTTCTGACTCAGTGTTTCACATTAAAACTATTCTACGTATTTAGTTTTGTATTATTGTGACCTGCAGCTACATGAGGTTCAGAAAACATCCCTGTCTGACTTCATTTGAGCTCAAACATGGAACTTTTCATGACTTTTCCCCATCATTCATCTCCCCCATAACCACAGATTATTGATCTACTGTCCGATATCACAGGTTCTGGATCGGTGACATGATGAGAAACAACAGAGAACGTTCTGGGTTTGTATCTCTAATAGTTCCTCAGATGTTGTCGATCAAACAGAATCAGATTCTAACCTGCT
The DNA here is from genome assembly GCF_000690725.1 of Stegastes partitus. Lineage (NCBI taxonomy): Eukaryota > Metazoa > Chordata > Actinopteri > Pomacentridae > Stegastes > Stegastes partitus. Next base: position 80,058 of record NW_007579764.1, read on the forward strand.
GAAGTGGGTTGACGGTGATTATTAATCAACTCATCTGATTAAATATTGAACACGTGAAGCTGAAGTTGTTCTTAATAAACGTTCATATTTCACTATAATAAAGTTTGAGTAGACCAGAGGAGGCTTTGGCTTCCAGAGGGAACGTTTTCACTGTTTTTACCATCTCCAGGCTCCAGTGAACCCTTTATATAACCACATCCTTACATAAGCCAATCACTGATCGATTATCGGCCGCTGATCGATCGCTACCTGTAGTAGTAGACGTCGCTCTTCCCGGCGCTCAGCCCGGACTTCCTGATCACTTCCTCCTTCTTCCAGCCGGGCGGCAGAGCGGGGCAGTCCGCCCGCTTCCTCTCCATCCTCGGGCGGCCTCCGGGCGGGTGGAGCGGTCGGCGGCTCGGCGGAGCTCCGGTCCGGAGCCTCGGACTCTCGGCGTGGCGGCGGCGGAGCGGCGGCCGGGCGGACCCACGTCACGGCGGGTAGCGGCGGCTCTCCCTCCGCCCTGCTGCTGCTGCTGCTGCCGCTGCCGCTACCGCCGCTGCTGCTGCTGCTGCTCCGCTCGGTTCGGGTCCCCGCGGCGCCGGTTCGGCCTGTCCCGGTCCGGCTGCCTCCGGCTCCGCTCTGGTGTCGGTTGGTCTCCGGAGAACCAAACCGCTGATCCGATCCGGTCCGATCCGAGCTGAACTGAACCAACGGCAGCTGTGACGTCTGAGATATCACACACACACACACACACACACACACACACACACACACACACAGAGGCCCGCACACACACGGGCTCGCACACACGCACGCACACGCACACACACAGGCGCGCACGTAACCTGTCAGAGGTGGTCTGTTGGTGAAGATGTTCACTCGGTTCTATAAACGGTTCAACGGTTTAGATCCAACAATGTTTTCAGGACGTTTATAATCACAGAGAAAGAATAAAGACTGACACTGACTAACTGGTGAAAGTAGACTGAAGTTATTGTGAACTATTAATGAGTTTATACTGAATTTGTCATCTTATGGCGACCGTATAATGAGTTTATAGTGAATTTATAGTGAACTTATTGGTTTCTTTAAAGCTATAGTGAATTTAGAGTGAATTGTAGTGCATTTTTCAGGTTTAGGTGAATTTATAGTGAACTTTTAGTGAGTTTATAGTAAATTTATCTTATTATAGTGAACTTACAGTGAGTTTATGGTGAGTTTATGGTGAATTTTCCATGTTTTAGTGAATTTATAGGGAATATATATTGAATTTGCGAACTTATAATAAGTTTATAGTGAATTTATGGTGAACTTTTAGTGAGTTCATACTGATTTTGTCATTTTATAGTGAACTTATAGTGACTTTATAATAAATTTAGAGTGACTTTTAGTGAATTTATAGTGAACGTGTTGAATTTTTTATTTTTTTTTTACTTTTAGTGAATTTGTCGTGACTTTATGAACTCATATTGAACCTAAAGTGCTTTTATACTGTGAACTAATAATGAACTTTAGTCTGTTTATGAACTTATTGTGACTTCATAGTGATTTCTTAATTCACTAATATGTTATTATTTCATTTTCATGTGCAGCATTGTGGTTAAATGTGCAGCGTTTCACTTTCATGTACAACAATGTCAGTGTTTTGTGCAATATTTCATTTTCATGCCTGAAATCACTTATTGTGGATTATGTTGTGTTGAAACGAGACGCTGCTTTTGTCGGTTCCAAAGATAAAAATGTTTTTGAGGATCACAAACTGCACTCTGTGTTAAAACTAATCATATTTCTACTCTGAGTCAAACATAATTTCTCTTCATCATGTTATCAGACAGCTTACTCCAGTCATGATTTAAGCTAATAATAATGATATGAACAGTTTTCTCTATGTCTAGTTTTGTATTATTGTGACCTGCAGCTACACCAGCTGACTTCTGCCCTGTCAGTCTGACTCCATGTGGTTCTGGTCCCTGGTTTTCGGGGCGGAGTGATTCCTCTGTGCTGGACTCGTTAACGTCTCTGAGTTCAGTCTGTCGTCACCGTCTGCACATTTAAAGGGGCAGCAGCACTGAACGCAGGAGCAGTTTATTGTCGGCCAACACTGGACTTTACACATGGCTTCTGGGAAACAAGTGAAACCGAAGATGTTTCCCAGCTGCACCACTGGGTCTGCCCATCCTGCACCTGCATTTACTACCAGCCAAATTAAATATTCAGTATTTTACCCAAGCAAATGAAACCACTACCAAAACCCCGCTTACAAAATGGCCTATTTAAGGTTTGCGTGCTTTTTGAGGGTACATTTAAACTATAATACAACAATATCTAAACATTTTCCAATCTGGGAGAGTGCATTCTTGAATTCGGCGTGGGTCTCATACAACAGTTATTATGTATTTTAATGCAATTTTAACTTTACCTTCGGTTTCACGCATGAATAGCTAGCGCCTGCTCCGCTCAGTCGCCGGAATACGCCACAGAGGGCGGAAGTTAAAGCGTCAGTCTGTTGGGAAAATATATACGCCGAAAGTTCCTCAAGATTGTTTAAGATGTTAAAATATGTGAAAGTTCATGACACGATATTTGCATGTCTCTGGGTGATCATGGATGGGATTAATTGCCCGATTTTTTGAACGGAGTTTGGTTGCTACGACTCCGGGCTAAACTGATTCCAGACCAGCTAAGTGTAGCTAGCTTTACCCGGGAGCCTTGAATGTTGAGCTCGGAGCAGCAGTTGGTGGATGCGGAGAGCTGGACACGGATTAAACCGAAAAGAAGTGAAAATGTAAACGTTTTATTTAGTTTTGATTAAGATTCACGGGTTTATTTAGCAGCTGCTGCTTCCGGAGCGCGTGTTAGAGCCGGACGGAGCTAAACTGACTTTTAACGTCTGAGTTTGAATAAAGTGAAGTTTAGAGATTTTTCCTCAACGGTTTTAAAACGTATTATTAACATTCAGTAAATACACCAAACTGCTGGTATGTAAGATTCTCGTAGTGGTTTAATGTGTTTATCCTGTTTTAGTTTTGTTTGCTTTGTGTTTTGCTTTGTTTATATTTTAGCCAGCTAGCTGCTAGCCAGGCTAAAGCTAAGTTAGCAAACAAACAGTTTTCTAGCATTCAAACAATTTAAACTCAAAACTAACAGGTTTCTCTTAAATATAAAGATGAATAAATATCACTGAACTCACTGACAGATATTTCAAAAGGTTGTCCGCTCATTGGTAGCTATCCAACACCAGTGTTTATGTGAATTTAAACCCAATAATATATAAATTCTGCTTTTCTGCCGTTAGCTTGTCGGGCTACTCTGGTTTATTAGACTGTCTGAGCTGTTTAAAGTGTTTGTGTAGGATACATACAATGCAAAACCCACCAGAAACACACACAGAGTCACTATAACAACCTCAAACATCAATAAACCTTTGATTTCCCTGCACAGACTCATCCACAGTGAACATTTTACACCTTCTTAGTGTGATTTAGTGACTCGTACCTGTTGTTTCTGACAGGATGGAGTTCATGCTGGATGACTTTCTGTCTCCGGAGTCGACCGTCACCTCCCTGCTGTCGAGCTCAGGCCACCTGAGGAGCAGCCTGAGGCCTCCTGAGCACAACACCACCGTCAGATACAGAGACAAGGTACAGGGTCGCCTTCTGCAATCTGGGTGTTTGTACCCGACACGGCTTCATTCAGGCTCCACAGTATGCAAGAGATATTAGACAGCACAGTAGGTGGTGTATGATGTATAGTAATGCAACAACAGACTGATTCTCATCTAGTGTAAAAGCTTCAAGACTCAACGTGAGGACGACCAGGATTTAACAAAAATCAACCAGCAGCTGATAAACTGTGACTAAAGATCCTGGTCCATCCTGTCTCCATGTCAGAGATAACTTTTAATTATCAGTTACTGCGGTTTAAATCTGTGCATATATCTGTGAAGTTTTCTGTCTTATAAATAATTTTAAACAGCTGGAGGCAACAAACTCCAGCATCTGTTAACGTCTTGTGGGGATAAAAACGACTCTGATCACATTCATTATTGGTTAGTGTCTATTTTCATCACAGTAAAGTTTAATATTATGGACATTTTATTTTGTAGCCTAATAGATTTGAAACTATAGGGTGATAAAGGTGTGATTTCGGCACACAGGCTGTGCATTAAGCGCTCTTTGTGAGGTTTTTCGACAAATATTGATGCTGAAATGTGGAAAAGTCTTCCCTAAATCACTTCACACAACTTAAAGCACTCCTGCTTGTGTGTTGAAAGTGGTTCACGTCATTCGTTCTGCTGTTTGAACACTGATGATGTGTTTTTAAAGACCGCTGTGGAAGCTGGATTCTCTCAGACCTTAAACTGAAGTCCTCCGTTGGGTTTACCGTAAACAAAACCTGATCCTGTTGATCAGAGACGGCTAAACTCTAAACACCCTCCCTGTTTGATTACAGAACTACGATTCGGCCTCGGCGGCCCTGGACGCCTACATTTCAGACTTCGAGAGGAGTCGACACGGCAGCGAGGCTTTGACGGGGACGCTGGTCCTGCAGCCGAAGCTGCCGTCCACGCCGAGGAGAGCCCGACTGGGCATGCTCAGAAACAAAGATGGTATTTAATTCATACACGAACACGGTCCGGTGAACGTGTTAACCCTCATAAAAACATCCCACACGTTTTATTAGTTCATCATATTTTAATATAATCTACTGTCAGTTTGTCTGTCCTGTTGTCCTCACATGTTGTTGTTGTTGTTGCTTTTCTTACCCATAGTTCTCAGGGAGCGACTGACTGACCAGGAGCTGGACTTCCTCAACCTCCCTGTCAGCTCCCTGCGTCACCGTAGCAACCGGGACAGGGTCTCCATGACGACGGACGAGCTGCTGTCCATCCC
>NW_007579764.1:89502-93878 GCF_000690725.1 Stegastes partitus
GGTTGAAATGTCGTCTCTTTGACTTGGAGACGCAGGAGAAGCTCAGATGTGACTTTAAGCAGCAACAGTTTGTCTGATTCAGGACGCCGTGAGAAGCTGAAGCAGCTCATAAACTCTGGTTTGTGTTTCCAGTGATCAGCGCTGATCTGAGTCCCACCAACACCGACGAGCTGCTGCTCCGTCCTCCAGCCGCCCCGTAAGACTCTTTCCTCTCCTGTTTTATCGGTTCTGACTCCACCTGCTGACTCACACCTGAAACTGTTTGTTAAACCCTCAGAGACTCGGCGGCAGGAGGAGGCGTCGCAGAAGCTCTGACCGGTGAGGAGATGGAGGTAGGTGTCCGTCCTCCACGTCCAGCTTCACTGGTCTTATAAGAGCTGCAGCAGGTCCACGTTAAAGCTCCTCTACTAGAACCTGACGCTGCAGATCCTCATTTAGTCTGTTTTTATTATCGTTTAGCAGCGTAGTCCATCTTCTGTGTGCTCTTCATTGTGCAGCTTGTGTTTTTTAGCTCTAAATCAAGGCTCCAGATAAACTTCTCCACAACTTTCTCAGCTTATTTCAACAGGTTGAGGTTGATGCTAGCTCTGCAGAAGCTCATGCACGACCACAGATTAGTTATAAAAGAGCAAAATAAGGCTTCAAACCTGAGAGATTTTATTATAAAACTTCAGTCAATCGTGTTTATTTAACTGTAGGAAGCCAACATTGTGATTGTTGTTAATATTTAAGTTGTCAGCCCGTCAGCTGTTAGCGTTAGCATTTAGCATTCATGACTCAGTTTTAATCCTTCTAGCTGCACCTGAGCTCTTCATCATCAGGTCTACCTGGTCCTCTGTCTGCTGTCTGTCCCGGTTTCAGGACCACGGCTCCAGGGACAGCAGCAGCGTCCAGAAGCAGCCCGGTCCGGTGGAGGCTCTGAAGCAGATGCTGTTCAGGCTGCAGTCTGTGGAGTCGGAGCTGCAGCGACGACAACAGCAGCAGCAACAGGCCTCAGCGGCTCCAGAACTACCTGAGGGCCTCAAGACACCTGAGAAACAGGTGGGAGGGGTCGGACAGAGTTCACGGGTCAACCACGAGCTGACAGGACAGAAACATGTTGCTGATGTCTGAGTAGAATTATCTGCAAAACAAGATCCATTCCTTCAAAGCTTTCTATCCGTTGCTGATGTGAAACAACCTGCAATGCATTCTGGTAGCTGCACATTTGCATAAACGTGAAGTCTTGGCCTCTTTATGCAAACGAGGAGCGTCTAACGAGCGTCGGACGCCTCATGAACTCGCATAAAAACCTTTAATCGAACCGTCGTTGCTCTGAAACGAAGACCGATTCAGCTGCTTCTTTCTCTCCTTAAATGTTTCAGAAACACATTTTGCTGAACTGTTTCAGCAAAGTGAAGGAGAAAGCTTCTAAACGAGCCGCCATGTTGGTCCGGTTTGAAACCCAGGAGCAGATTTGAGTAAAGCGTCGTCCAATCAGATGCAGCCGATCAACCAGCTACCGTTACAGCCACTGAGCTACTGCTGAACGTTCACATTTTTAAAAATAAATGACAAAATATTGTTTTCTCAGCTGGACAGAAAACTTTCCAGCCCCCAAAACCGTGGAGCATTTTCTGTGAATGTTGTACCACTAGCCGTGCTAGCTGCATGATTCTAGGACAGTACATTAGCCGACCTCATGCTAACATATTTCAGCAGCTAGTTGATTGATTGCTATGAAAGTTGGTGCATTCATGAGGTTAAATACTATTGATTTTTGTGGCTTTATTCGTCCCCGTCTTTACTAAAACATCTACAGAGCTCCTATATTAAGTGGCACAACATCTTCTGCAGCTACAGTTGCGTTCTTCTCAAACGTTAGCATGCTAGCGTGCTAAACATAGGTGATAAACGTGTTTCAGTACGACGCTTTCTCACTCAACAAACTGAATTCTCCTCATGTTCTGATGCAGAACTCGTCTGAGATGTTGTGTTTGTGTTGCAGCGGCCCGACGTGGAGCTGCAGGGTTTTCCTGGAAGCCCTTCACTGCACAGGTAACAGCCCACTGAACGCATCGACGTTTCACTCCTTACAGCAGAGGCCTGCTGTGGGCTGAAGCAATGATCAATACTCAGCAGGAGCCAGTCATTAAGCGTGTCTTGGTTCAGTCTTGGTTCAGTTCACCCTGTGATCCAAACTGGTGTCGATGTGCTGCCGCCTCTGGAGAGGAGCCTCCAGAGCAGAGAACCGGTTGAGTTTATCAGCTGTTGCATGCTGGGAGCCTTTACAGCAGGACGGGGGAGTTTATTAAACCGTCATAATGTGTTAACTCTCATTATCGGCTCTAATCAGCCTCCCTGCAGCCAGAATCAACAAGTACTGCTCAGGCTGAACGGGTCAGTCGATCAGAACCTGCTTAAAGTTTGTTCAGGGAAGGTGGCTGTACAACACAAACAATCAGTACAACCACAGACTTTGTGAAATAACACTTTTAATTAGGTCCATTTGGTCCAGTAACATTGGAAAAGAACAATAACGTTATATTATCACAATAACGTAAGAATAAGAAGAAAAAAACTACTTTCAGTCGCGTTGGCTAAAGTTAAAGCAGGTGTAGTTACTGGATAGATCCCAGACTGCAGTGATGTTAGTGATTAATCGCTGTTAATAATTTAACCGATTAAGAATATACTGACTGATAAGATGAAGGAAGAAGGTCATAAATGTTAGAAGTATATCGTAGACCAGCTGCAGTACCTGCTTGCTCCACCAGGTGGGGTGTCTTATTGTTTAATGCCATTGATAATTTAACTGATTACAAATATATTAACTGATAATACAAAAGAAGAAGGTCAGAAATGTCAGAAATATGTCGTAGACCAGCTGCAGTACCTGGTTGCTCCACCAGGTGGCGCCTCCTACTGATAGACAGGTGGCTATTCAGACTTCAGGCGCTTCATGTGTGCGAGTAAAGAGCGTTGTGAGCGTTTAGCGAGCAGAGGGGCTCCATGAGAAAGTCTTCTGTGATGCTTAATGGGCTTAAAATGTAAAAGGAGCAAAGAAACGGCCAGCATGTGCTCAAAGTTAAAACCAAAACATGACAAAAGATCGTCTGGAAATCTAACATGTGGTTCAATAAGTAAAGTTTGTTTGTTGAGCAGCTTTTTACAGTCTCAGAGAAAATGAATGTAAACCTGTTAAAAACAACACAGAGAGAAAAGTAAAAGTCGTCGAACACAAACTGACCTCAGCTTGTTGTGAGAATTCAGGAGATTCACTGGTTGAGCTGCAGCAGATAGATGAAGACATGAAGTTTCACAGTGATGGACTGAAAACAGTTCCCAGGAAAAAGTATTTCATGTTTTATATTAAATATTAAAAAGTCCTTTAAGTCCGTTTTTTGTCAGATTTTGTGATCTGCTGGTTTGATCCTCGTTTTGAGCGACTAAAAATGATAATTATGAATTAACGTTGAGTGTTTGTGTCCTCAGAGCTCTGCATCATCTGAACCGTCTGAAGCTGCTGGTAGAAGAACCCACGGAGAACCCACGCATGAAGGAGGAGGAGGAGGAGAAGGATGAAGATGAAGGACGCTACTCCTCCTCGTCTGCTGACGGACTCATCAGCTCTCAGAGCAAACCGTCCTGAAGCTGGAGGGTTTTCAACGACAGTCGTGGTCAAACGCTACAAGGTGCATTAACGTTGGTGAATTCCAGAGACTCAACCGGACTGTGTTCAGATCAGTGTTACAGTGAAGGAAGTCGATTCACAGCCGATGGTTCTGCTCCGACTCTGGAGGAGATTTATCTAAAAACACTCAGTCGACTCCTCCGTCTCAGATCATCAACAGTTTCTGCTCGACCGTCTCTGATTCGCCTGAAAGTTCTAGAGCATGAACATAGATGTTTATAAAGACATCTGTGACATTTTACATCAATATGTCACTTTTCCTTTTTGCCCGTCGACCCACTGACAGCAGGTTTGTTCTCACATTGAAATCTGAGTCAGTTTGAGCAACAACATCTGAGGAACTATTGAAGATAAAAACATGATGAGAAATAACAGAGAAGATTTTAATAGTTCCTCAGACGTTGTTGATCAAACATAAATGCAACTTCAAAATAAATCTCAAAGTATTTCATACATCAAGCCAAAACAAAACAGATACCATTTCAAATCTCTACAGTTTATGATAATAAAAACGTCAAGCTAGTCAGAGATGGTTTACCAGAAGGTTTCTGATGATTTGAGATTAAATCATCCAGGTGAGAATGAAGCGTCTCAGAAATGTAAACATTGGACTCAGACTAAACAAGCTGACCTGAAAAGTGTCCAAATAATTTGTGCCAATATGACTTCAGGAGGTTTAACATTTTTGATCAGTCCCAACAGT
>NW_007579764.1:94606-95516 GCF_000690725.1 Stegastes partitus
TAAATGTTACATACTATTTTGACCTAAATTTAAGTTTTGAAACTTGTAACTGTAATATATTCAGGCAAAGTTCTTTATTTAGCACTGATGTATTTAGGAGATTTATCCTATTTTGGTCAAGAAAACAGAGTTAAAACTTGTATTTATTACCCAGATTAATGCATCAACTACATGTTTCAAACCTGTAAAAAATTCTTCAGCAACATTGAGGTCGTTGAAACCAAGAAACACTCCTTCACAGTGTTCAACTCAGAGGATGTTGATACAGAAGTGCCTCATGTCAGCCCTTTAACCCTGATATGTAAAGTTATGTAATACTGTATGTGCACAATATTTTATTTAACCGGCCTGTTGTTAACTGTATGAAGTGTCTCTGCCATAGTGTTGAAACACAACCGCTTTAGCTTTAGGAAGCCACAGTGTTTCCTCTGTTTACAGAAAACAAACTGTCAGTGTTGTTTCTGCTCTTCTTCATACATTAAAGTGTCAAATCAGCCTTCAGGCCAGCAGCTGAACCCACATTTGTTTTGCACCAGAGGAGAGTTTTTAATATTTAACGTGTTACAGGTTTCTCTCCAGCTGCTGGTTTGCTCACATTAAAACATCTGGTTACTACCTTCATGGCGTCAGTTCTTTTTTATGATGAGTTACATGATGATGAATCTTCACAGACATGATGATGAAAGGACTGAAACACTGCAAAAAAACGAACAAACAAAAAGTTCTGGGTTGATTTTAACAGGTGTCTGTTCAGTTTTTAAACCAACTTTAATGTGTGGTGATTCTGAAGCTTTTATTAATTTGGAGACATGTGAGGCCGAAACGTTCCAACTGTAGCAGAAGCTCGTATTAGCCTCAGAAAACACTGGATGCTACATTTCTCATACTGTGACTGTGTTCCTTGAAAAAG
>NW_007579764.1:98982-103021 GCF_000690725.1 Stegastes partitus
TTAATTTAATTTAATTTAATTTAATTTAATTTAATTTTATTTAATTTTATTTTATTTTATTTTATTTTTACCGCCGATCTTCTCTCCAGTCCAGCAGGTGGCGCACCTTAAAGCTGCCGATTGAACCGAAGAAGAAGAAGAAAAAGCGGAAGCGGAAGGAGCCCCTCGTCACATGACTGTCAGGAGTGAAAACACAACAGGAAGAGTTTTTGTTGTGAACATTTTCCTGCAGGAATAATCTCTGGCTTCAGCGTCACTTGGATCTAAAAAATAAAAGAGAAGAAAATTAAAACTTTTGCATGTCGGAAGTTTCGTTTCGTTGCGCGAACAAACCGGACTTCACTGAAAATCCGCTGAACTGAAGCAGATCCTGACGATCCTCGGAGGTACGTAGAGATCAACCAACGCTCTGAGATATTTCCTTTAACAGCACAAACTGAGCATTAATTCGGCGGAAACATGATCCGGTAAATGTGAATAAAATCAGTTGAATTGTTTAATAAAAGTCTGTTCGTTGTGGCCTGAGAGAGCTGCAGCAAACTGGAGCTTCTGCAGAACATCAGATTAACACAAACATCTTTAGAATCATTTAATAACGTTCACAGTTTGCTGAGGTGCTGCAGGAACAGTTTCCAACAACACATGTGGGTCCAGTTTTATGAGATTTTTAAATGGAGTTTGGCTGAAATTTATTTTTAAGCACAAATAAGCAGAAACCGTTAGTTTACCACAAAAAGACACTGAGTTTAACACTTTACACTGAAACACGAGCTGAGAGCCGCTTTTAATACAAGATGTAAAATGTAAATATACCGGTGCAGCAACGTAAATCTGTTGTTTATTTGTTTGTTTTTTTCCTTAACAATAACCAGAAAGTCAACATTAAATAATACGAAACTGCAGCTCAGGAAGTTCAACAGTTGCACAATCTTTAAAGCTGCTTTTTGCTTTGGGGGTTTGTGTTGCTCTACATTTACAGTTAAAATACACCAAATGTGAGGAAACATCCTTGTCTGGGTCCTAGTTCCACTTTGTTCTCGTGTGGAACCTCGTGTGTGANATGAACCTATTTTCAAAGGTTACATCTGGTTTTCATTTCTGAAAACAGCGTTTTGCTCCCTTTGGTTTTCTAAAATCAGCACTTGTTGTAACATACAGAAGCTCTTCTGTTAGTTTAGTGTCGATTGAGTTCATGAACACAGATTTATGCACATATTTTATGATGCACAAGAATGTGTTTTATTCAAATGAAGCCGTGACAAATGTTCTCTGACATGAAGATCAGCAATAAAGCTTGAAGAATTTTCATGAAACACATTTTCTACAGTTTTGTGTTTTCTACGTCCAACGTTCTGCAACAGTCGCTTCACTTTGTTGTTTTTTCTCAAAGGAAGGTTTGAAAATCACGACCAGACGTGAATCATCCCGTCACTTCCTGCCGACATCACCGTCGCCCCCTTGTGGTCGAACACGACGCTTTGGACGTCGTCGCTGTGTCCGTCCAGGCTGGTGACCTCACAGGACTCCACCTCCACCAATCTGACCAACCCGTCACCGCTAGCAACCGCCAGCGTCCTCCCTGATTGGCTGAACACCACCTGGTTGGCGGCCATTGGTCCGGCGTCCACGGCAGCTACCGGTGTCGCCGGTTTCCTCACATCCCAGAGGTTGACGACGCCACCGGAGTCGCAGGAGGCCACCAGGTCGGCGGCCATGTTGGATGTTGCGTGGTTACAGGGGTGGAGGTGTCCGCTGAAGATGGCGGTGCAGACGGCCAGCCTGGCGTCCCACATGGCGACGGTTTTGTCGGCCGAAGACGTGAGGAGGAGGTTGGAGGAGGGCAGGAAGCGGACGCTGTTGACGGCGGCGGCGTGGCGTCGAAGCGTCTGGCGACACCGTTGGCTGTTCAGGTCCCAGAGTTTGGCGGTTCGGTCGGAGGAGCAGGACGACAGGAAGTGACCAGAGGAGTGGAAGGAGCAGCTCCAGGTGGGCTGAGAGTGACCGGACAGAGTTAAAACACAGCAGCCGTGGGAGGAATCCCAGAGACGCACCTGAACCAAGAGGAACCAGAGAACACAAGAAACAAGAACGTTCACGGTTTGGTCCATCTCACATGATCAGGTTCCTTCAGCTCGACCACATCAGATCTGGAGGAAACTCTTTCATCATAAACTCTGGATATTTAAAATGCCATCCTTGTAATTTGATATTAATATATCAAACACTATCTGAGAAAATAAATACATCTTGGAAAGTACTTGACATCTTTATGAATATATCTCATGCTACACATCTTCAGGTCCATCAGCATCCTGAACTCACCGTCGTGTCTCCGCTGGTCGTCGCCAGTTTTGATCCATCAGGGTGGAAACTGCAGCCTGACAGCCAATCAGAGTGACCCTCACCTGTCAGCATCATCTCAGCCACCTGGCGGCACACGTTTAATGACATCACAGCACATCAGCCAATCAGAGTGACCCTCACCTGTCCACGTCGTCTCATGACCCATCATCTGCTATCATCATGTCATCTAAACCAAACGAATCTAATCTAAACCAATCTAATCTAATCTAATCCAACCTCTCACCTTCTCTCCAGGTTCCAGCCTCCACAGCCTCCAGCGGCGGTCGTCGCTGACAGAAGCCAGGATCAGCTGATCAGGATGGAGGTCGATGCAGCCGATCGGCAGCTCGTGAGCTCTGATGGAGTTCTGGAGACGGAAAGAACGAAGGTTCTTCTCTGCTGGAAACGTCTCCTGATGCTTCACCGTCCTGCTGCTCGCTGGAAACTCTGAATCCTTCAGGTGTTTCTTCTTCACAGCAGGTTTATCGGAGCTGCTTCCTGCTTTCTTCTCTGGACTCGGTTTTTCCTCTGAGGTGTTGTGAACTCGGTCTCTCTGTAAGCTGAGGAGCATCTTCTGCCTCAGAGCTGCTTGATGTTTGTCCTCCAGCTGCCTCAGCGCCGGCTCATAAGACTCCAGGTGTTTCTTCAGGTGTTTTAAATCCTGGATCAGCTTGTTTTTGTCCTCGGCGACTCTTCGATGCTGCAGCTGGTGGAAGCTTCTCTCCCTCTGCATCCTCAGCAGCGTCTCTCGTGCCTCCAGGACCTCCCTCCCCAGCAGCTCCGCCTCCTTGTGGACGGTCTCCAGCTCAGAACGGAGGATCTGCTGGTGAGTCAGCGCGTCGGGCAGGAAGAAGACGCCGGATTCTGGAGTCGGCAGCGTTTCTGAGAAGTGCCTCTGGGCCGAGTCGTACCACTCGGCCTCGAAGCTGCTCAGGGTTCTCCTCAGGCCGAGCCGTCGCAGGAAGTTCCTCAGAAAGTCATCCACGGATTCTGGGATGTTCGGGACGATCTGATGTTCTGGAGGTTCAGGTTTCCTCCAGGAAGCACCTTCATCACTCCTCCTCTCCTCCTCTTCCTCCTCCTCTGCTCCGTCTCTGCTCCTGGCTGACATTTTCTCTGCTTCTTGTTTACACGTTGCCACGGTAACAGCTGCTGAGTTCCACCTTCTGTGTTGTTTAGACGTCACCATGGCAACCTTTCTCCACACTCTCCACTATCTCACCTGAACAGTTAAATACTAAAAACATTCTGTTGTGAATTAAATTAAATTAAATATGTTCCATGCTTTTATTGTTTTTTTTTCCTGCCTTTTTTTATTTTAAAAATCCACTTTAAAGATCTTTTGAAAACTTTGTGTTCACACTGTTTCTACTAGAAGATATAACGTTAAATAAAATGTGCAAAATATGTTATTATTCAGCTGCAGTATTTTACTGTCGTGTGATATTATTTAACTACCTTCTTACTTTTTTACTCTCGTCTCATTTTAGCTAAATTTTAGATTGTTATTGTCAGCAGTGTATGGTACTTCCTTCACATTGCTTTTCTATTAGACACTGTATTAATTTTCATGCCATTTAAATTTGTTTTATCAGGCCAAATAATTTTTTTCTGGATTAACAACGTTTTATCTTACCTAATTTAATTTTTTTTCCATTAAATTAATGTTGCTTTAAATTAAATTAATGCTGTTTTA
>NW_007579764.1:106017-117439 GCF_000690725.1 Stegastes partitus
AACCATAAGAACTGTTTTGTACTCTGCAGGATCAGAGGCCACGATGGGGTCTGCAGTGGAGAGGACAGACGAACATGTGAAGGAGTATCTGATCTACAGAGGCTTCACCAACACTCTGAAACACCTGGACAGCGAGATCAAGGCCGACAAGGAGAAAGGCTTCAGGGTACGACTCCTGGAAATGTGGATGAAGCATTTCTTCTTTTACTGAGAGAAGAATGAATTGTAAGAAGGATGATTTTTGTGCTTCTGCAGGTGGATAAGATCATCGATCAGCTGCAGCAGTTCGTCCAGAGCTTCGACCTGTTCGGTCTGAAGGAGTACTGGCTCTACCTGGACAGACGCCTGTTCTGCAGACTGGAGGATGTCTACAGATCCACCGTGAACAAACTGAGGACCAGCCTGTACAGATACTATGTGATCAACACCATCCAGGTGACGTCCTGCCGCATGTTTCTGACACTAACACCCAAACCTGAGGCCTTCACGGTAACCGTCTGCTCTGTCGTTCTTCCAGAAACAAAACCTGGAGAAAACTCAGGAGTTCTTCCAGAAGCAGGCGTTGGAGCTGCAGAGTCAAGCCGAGTGGCGCGATTGGTTCATCCTGCCTTTCATCCCCGCCCCCGAGCAGAACTCCGCCTTCTCGCCGTACTTTTCCCGCCAATGGGCCGACACCTTCCTGGTTTCGCTGCACAACTTCCTGTCAGTGCTCTTCCAGTGTATGCATATCCTTCAGCCGGACGTTACCGTGTTTAGTGTCCAGTCTGCGGTGAAGTCTGTGAGACGTTTAAATTCTAAAAGTTCTTCTTTCTAGTCCTTAACTGTTTTCCACCCCAGCCGGTGCTGCTGAGCTTCGACGCTGAGGTCCAGAAGATGACGGGCGTGACTGAAGAGAACGAACAGCTCCGACAGCTGGTGAGAACGAAAACACTATTAAGTTATTATAGTAGTCCTACGATGAAAATCACTGAAATATTGTCAGGAGTAGCTTGAAAAGTCAAATAAAGAGACCAAAATACTACATTAAAATGTCAAAAAGGTCCCGTAAGGTAAAGGCGACATTTAGCTGACTAAACCTTTCAGTCTTAAAAAAACACGTCTTTATAAATCTAGCTGGTATTTCCAAAATATTTTAAATGGTAGAAGTTTTTAAATCACTTAAAATGGGCAAGACTGGGCCCCCCATAGCTCACCTGGTAGAGCGGGCGGCCCATGAACCGGGGCTGTAGTTCCCCGATGCAGCGGTCGTGAGTTCGAATCCCGCTCACGACCCTTTGCTGCAGGTCTGTCCCCATTCTTCTCCCCCCTTTCCTGTCTCCCTCTACTGCACTAAATAAAGGCAAAGGCCAAAAAAATATATTTAAAAAAAAAAAATGGGCAAGACTTCCAAGACCTGCTGCCCAAAAGCATTCCCACATCATGATGCTGCCACCACCGTGCTTCGTCATGATGCTGCCAGATGCTCTGTCCTTTATTTCCAGGATTCCTTCATTTCGTTCTCAGATTTCCATCATTTAACCACAAACGTTGCATCATGTGGTTACATTTGACCATAAATCAGGTCCCAACACTGATTTCTTTCTCTTTTTTTTTTAGAAAAGTTCATTAGAAGAATAAAATGAAGATGAAAAGTTTTGTTTATCTTGTCGTTTGAATGAAAAAAACTTTCTTTTGAAGTGGTTTGAAAACTTCCACCATTTAAAATACTTCAGAAAGTCAGGTTAAAATTAAATAGACATGTTAATTAGTCCTAAAAACTTTAAATATAGTGTCATGTCATTGAACTATTACTTAAAAGTCAGTTGAAATGTTGATGAATCTAAAGGTTTTAAAAAAGTTTTATAATTTAGTGAAACTCCATCATTCCTTCCCACTGCTTTTATCTTATATCATGAAATTCAAAGTGAGTCATTCAACCCGTTGCGATGCTCAAACTGTCGGCTTTTGACCATAACGTTGGTCTCGTTTCGTGCAGCTGTTCGCCCTGCAGACGGAGAGTCGGGACCCGAGGGACGGAGACGAGATGGTCCACCACAAGCTGCCGCCATACGTCCAGAACATGGACCGACTGGGAGACACTGAGCTGTGAGACACTAACATCACTGTCTTTACCGATGACTGACCACAACAAAGATGGCTGCCATTCTGTCCGTTCCTAATGTTCATGCTGTTCTTCTAAAAGACAGTCGACAACACGATAACCAAAGT
The DNA here is from genome assembly GCF_000690725.1 of Stegastes partitus. Classification (NCBI taxonomy): domain Eukaryota; kingdom Metazoa; phylum Chordata; class Actinopteri; family Pomacentridae; genus Stegastes; species Stegastes partitus. The sequence continues at coordinate 108,226 of NW_007579764.1, forward strand.
TACTCACTGGAGTTGTTACAAACATGGCTGGTTCCACTGATCAAAGATGGCTGCCATGCTTTAGACATAACGGAGGTACTGTTTTTCTGCCACTAATGAATATTTTTTATATTGATTAATCTAAAGGAATAACTTTCCTGCACAAAAATAATATTAGCATTTCAAACTGTATTTTATTGTATGTTACAGCACAGTATGAAATGCTGACAAAGGTTCACACAAACTGTAGGTTCAAACTAAACGCTCCAACATAAATATAAAAAGGGCTTATCGTTTAGGTATTTGTTTTTGGGAAGTTATTGATAGATCAAGCTGAAAACTTCCAACTATCTTTATAAATATCCATATTTTATGCTACAAAAATGCTTTTGTTGTTATTGTTGAGAGTTGCAGGTGGCAGCCATCTTTAAACTGAAATAATCAGAGCATACTTTCTATTAATTGCAGTTTTGCGGTTTTCGTTCTTTTGCTATGTTTCCCTTCCCCCCCAAAAAAAGCACAGGACAGACATGTTTCTGATGTTAGCACGTTAGCATGCTAGCTTGTTCACTTTGACCTCACTGTATCGACTGACTGCGTTTGTTTTTCTGGTGATCTGTTTTAAACATTGTGTAAAAAAGTAACCCTTTGTTTGCTGCACTTTAGAGCACAGTGTGGTTGAAAACCCGCTAAATGAAGGTTGATAGAGTTGATGGAGTTGACCACAAGGCAACGCTACAACACGGTGAAAGACATGTTGTGAGATTTTGAGTGACGCCGAACAGGTCGGACATGTCAGACTGAAACTAAGCTTCTGAATCGCTCAGAGTTCTTAAACTAATGGACCTGCTGAGGTTGTTTATCCTCCGTAGAAACAGCAGAATCATAGGAGGACATGATGAAAAGAGCGGGAAGTGTGAGTTGTTGTTTTGTGTTTTGTTTTTTTTCCACGAGTGATGTTACTTGATGTTCAGAAACCTCCTATCTCCATCGTCATCCTGGAGTCACCTCTAGAGGAATTTTTCATGCACTTATAAACTCAAACAAAACTGAATGATTTTTGTTTTTATCCGTATAAAATATATTTAAACGGTTTTTAACTAACTTATTGTTAACGGTACAGTATTCACCCTGTTCCAGTATTTCCACTGTGTGCTGTGATGCGGTTGATGTTGCCAAATAAACAATTCACCTGATGAATTGTTGTTTCTTGTCAGTACGATCCATTTTTGCAGATTTCAGTCGGTTTCCATACGATGGTTAAAGGTTGTAGATCTGACTGACAAACACAGTGCACTCAAAAATAATTCTAATTAGAAACTTGAATATGTAGAAAAATCAAGCAAAAAGAATCCACTGCATCCACTTCATTATTGAACACATCGACACTGAATCGACACCCTAATAAATCCCAATGGAATTTAGAAATAGTCCTGCTCAGACCGTTGCTCATCAGAACCAAGTGAACACCTTTACCAGGTGCCTTAAAAAGTATTCCCCGTATCATGATGCTGCCACCACCATGCTTCATGGTGGGGAGGGCGTCTTTGTGATGATGGGCAGTGTTTGGAGTCCACCAACCTTAGGTTCGAGTCAAAAGGTCTCATCAGACCAAAGAACCGTCTTCTAGTTGACTTCAGAGTCCCCACATGCCACTCTACAACACTCTTCCATCTCAGCTACCGAAGCTGGTAACTCCTTCAGAGCAGTCGTAGGTGTCTCTGGAGGCAAAAACATTACTAGTTTTACTGAAGAGAAGAAGGAAAACACACAGCGATCCATCACAACATTAAAACCACCGACCTACTATTGTGTAGATCCCCTTCGTGCCACCAAAACATCTCATGAAAGCATAAACTACACAAGACTTGAAAACACCTGAAATTGACACCAAGACATTAGCAGCAGATCCTGGAAGTTGTGAGATGAGGCCTACACGGTTGGACATCCCACAGATGCTTGGTCAGATTCAGATGTGGGGATTTTTGAAGTCAACACTTAGAAGTCTTTGCCATGTTTCTCAACTCATTCCTAAACAATTTCTGCAGCGGGGCAGGCACTCTTATGACTGAGGTATTCAGGCAATCCCGTTGCCATAAGGGGTGGATTCTCGTAGTTTAATCGTAGCAACTGGACCTGCTTGAGTTTCTTGAAGACGTTCCACCTCTCATCCAAGAGGCTTCATCAGCTCTGACTGACTAGTTGGAAGATCCAGATACTGATATCCTTAAGGAGTCTTCAAGAAACTCAAGTAAGTCCAGTTGCTACGATTAAACTACGAGAATAAGCATGACCTGGATGACTGAGGATCTTCACAGACAAAGGGGTGGATGTGCGTGCAGCATTGAGTGGGTAGGTGGTGCATGTCAAAGGAAGCAGGACGTTGCTCAGAGCCCACTTCCTTTGCTGGCTCACCTTCTTCCCATCCTGCTGCCGTCTTTTCTCCTGATAACTGACAAACCCGGTCGTCTGCTTGATATAAAAGAAAGCACACTCCCATGCACAATTTTCCAAGTCTTTGAGAAACAGTATCGAAAGAAGGTGCCAAAAAATATCCAGATCAGGTACAAAACACCCATGAATCAGGTAAAGAACTGAAACTACCTGCAAGTAGGTGGAGGGCCTACCACAATGCTTAATGTAATGAAAAGCTGAACTATGACGCTGTACTTTATAAGTCTAGTGATACACCCGAATATTTCTAGAATGCCCAACAATCACAGGTGTAGACTCTCTTCCACTTCCTCTTCACATCACACCAGCAAAATATCATTAGAGTTTTGATTCAGGTAGTTTCCACGACGTGCCAGTGACATTCCTACCTCAGGTTTGTGTTCTGCTGCTCAAACGCTAAACTCTTCTGTGTTTGATGTAAGAACCACCGTAAGACTCTGTGGAATCCAGTATAACATTCAGTTCCATCTGTGGATTAAATTTACTGGATCTGGGAGTAAAAGTTTGTAGTACTCAAGCCATCTTCGTACGTAAGGTAATCAGGATCAATACCTATATAGAGTTTGGTGTCATCGGCATAGAAGTGAAGTAAATGGTGTGTTTGCAAATGTTGATCCATTGTGGAAACATTTACAGGTTGTTTTATGATGATTTCAGTAGATTTAAGTCTTCAGAATGCCAAACCTCATATCTTATGTAATCTAAACGCTAATGTCATCACATACGTCACAGGTCAATTTTCAACAATATCGCTGCATCTCCAAAATGAAGGGAAGTATTAACGGGTACAACTCTGCCGAAGCCTCGTCCTGCACTTCACGATCAGTCTCTGCAAGCTCTTAAATCCTGACTCAATTACCGTTTGGACTCAGCAGGAGCTCTTTCAATACGCTGTTGTTGAACTTGCCCACTTTCTCTGCCCTCGTAGGGACTTGGTGTCGAGTCAGCGAGCCGTGAGCTCCGTCACCACTCCTCCCAGAAACTTCTTCTCATTCCTACCACAAGGCCGACGCACTCCAGGAAAACCGCCTCAGGTGTCCACCGGTTCCTCTCCGAACCAGGCGGCAGTCGGGAGGAAGGACCCATCGACCAATCAGGTGAGAGCAAGGAACTGTGAATTAGGAAAATTTCTTGTTGTTTTCAGATGTTGAGGCTCAAATGCAGTTAATCTGCTCTCCACCAGATGCTGGTCTGAGCACCAACTGTTTTAAAGGAAATTGGGAAATCCCCAGCGTCTTTCATGTCAAGAAGGGTTTTACGCATCGTTTACTGATCTGACCATCACCAGTTGGTTGGAGCAAATCTGACTTTGCACCTTGTTATTCATAGTGACAAGTTCATGTTAGTTCCTTTTTGTCCCAACCAAAGGCATCTTGTTCTATCATCAGGCTTCAAATCATCCCTCAAGAAAACTGTAGGGTTCTGAACAGATATTTCAGTTATATTTTCCTATAGTTACAGTTTTAAACTTCTCTTTTAGCCTCCAAAGTCTAAGGAGGTGGTCCAAGCTAAAGACGTGAAGCCGACTTCCAGCCAGCCATCGACCAGTGAACCAGCAGGTTCCCAGCAGCCTACGAACCAGTCGGCGAACCAGAATCCCAGACACAAAAGAATCCAGGACCATGAGAAGGAGAGGAAGGAGCTTTTCTCCAAACCTCCACTACAGGTACCTGAGTAGACCCATTTGATGCAACACATCTGCTGCATTCGTGTGTTCAGGCACTTTTACTGGGAAATACCTGAGATTAGTCTTTATGCTAAGCTATGCTAATGGACTTCTGGCTGATATATCAATCTAAAACTTGACAGATACTATTTTAAATATCCAGAGTTTATTATAAAAAATCAGCTCAGAGATGGTCAATGAGAAGGAACCTGATGATTTCTGAAGGAACAACCTCAAACAAGCTCTCTGGTCTTGAACCTGATTGTTTCCGTCCATTCAGACTCAAGAGAAAAAAGTGGAGTCGATGGAGGCCGAACCTCCTGCCGAACCTCCCAGTGACCTTCCGGACCCCTCAGCAGCAGAGGGAGGAGGCCTGTCGACGGAACAGCCCTTCATTAAGCTGAGCCAGGAGGAGTACGGAGAACATCACTCGTCCATCATGCACTGCAGGTCATCATCAACACTTTCACCAGCCGGCATCATGAAACACGAAATAAGAACCTGAAGCTTCGGTTTTTCTCTGTTTTCACTTCGTCTTCTGGTTTCCAGGGTCGACTGTTCCGGTCGCCGGGTCGCCAGTTTGGACGTGGACGGAGTCATCAAGGTGGATCTGAGCTGCATTTCCTTCTAGAGTTGTGTGAAAACAGAAAACGAAACTCTGCAAATAGAAACTTGTAACCAAGCCTTCGTCTTCTTCTCCAGGTTTGGTCCTTCAATCCCATCATGCAGACCAAAGCCACCATCATGTCCAAGTCTCCTCTGCTGTCTCTGGAGTGGGCGACCAAACCGGACCGGCTGGTACGAACACAAACTCAGCTCAGACTAACCCGCCTCAGAGGAAACGGGTTCCCAACAGAACTCCACGTCAAACAGGATCAGTTCCTGGATTGTCAAACCTGAAGTGTTCTTCTGATTTTGCGTTTTCTGGCTCTGATAAATGGTGTAATCCTGTCGACCTTTTAGATTTAACCGTCAGCAGGTTCTGGGTTTCGAAGGATTCATGTAAAAATATTAATTTGTGCAGCTTTAAAGTCCAGTATTTACCTTTTCTTAGTAAGATGAGCTCAAATAGGGGATATAATGGTTAATATGTGGTTCTGTTTGCTTTATTCTAAACTGTAAAATTTACTTTTTTTAAAAAATCAGTTTCATTTATAACCTGATAAAGGAAACAGAATTCCGCATTTCCATTATTATTAGTGATTAAAACGTTGCTAAACTCAGTGTGCAGCTCAACATAACAGAAATACAGTGAAAAAATCTACAGTTACTGAGTTAATTTGCTGGGTTTTGTTCATTTTTATTGTATTTACATACACTAATGTGTTTGTTCTCAGCTGTTACTGGGCAGCGGCGTCGGAACGGTTCGACTGTATGATACGGATGCAAAGAAGAATCTGTACGAGATGAACATCGATGAGACTCATCCGCGGTAAAGCTGCCCGTCGTCTTTAATAAACACTGTAAAGTTTGAGATTAAGAATATCAGTTAGACTTTTTTGGGTGAAACAAATCCAGTTTTTCCAATATGTAATAAAACAAGTAGGAAAAGTCGTCAGGGTCAGTCCGTCTGATCTCATCAGGGTTCTTCTGCTCAACTATCCCTGATTTGCTTTAAATGTTTTTATCATAAACTCTGGATGTTTAAAATGGTATCGATATATCAAATAGTTTCTGAGATATTTCTGTTAAAACAGAAAGCCACTTTCACTTTCACAGTGAAACATGAGCAGTCTACCAGCAGGGTTCAGTCGTCTTCATGAGTGCCAAAGGGTTTTCTAGTAGGAAAATAAAACCGCAAATTAGCCTTAAAATGTTAAATATTGAGGTTGAGACCCTTCAGTGTTGTTTATGGTGTGAATTTTGTTGAATGTTAAGACTCAGATGGTACAATATTGTTAATTGTGGAGATTAACGTGGATAATTTAGAACTTCTGACAGTACAAAAGTTTGTCCTGTTACATGCTGCAGTTCCTGCTTCACCAAATGCAATAAACTACAGTCGAGCGTTTTGTCGTGTAGCAGTGAATGAATATCTGCTGCTGGACTCTAAACTCTGACGCTAACAGACTCTTGTGTGTTTCAGCATCTTGTCTTTAGCCTGCAGCCCCAGCGGATCCTCCTTCGTGTGTTCGGCTGCAGCGCTCAGTCGATCCGGAACCGTCTCCGGTCAGCTGCTGCTCTGGGACACGAAGACGGTCAAACAGCAGGTAGTTAACCGCTTAACTAGCTGGTTAGCAAGTTCAGTTTTTACACTGAAGCTCGTCGATGTTGGGTTTAAAATGCTACATGCTTTAATATGCTAACGGTTTAGCATTTAGCTCTACTTTAGCATGCTAACATGCTAACTTTGCATTCTAGTTCTTTGTGTTATGTTCAGTATTTTGATGGAACGACCACAATAATAACACAATCATGTGCAATAACAACTGTAATGTACAAATCTGGTGCAGAATCATGTGTCAATACTTGTACTGCCTCCATTTTGGTCGTATTTTCTACGATCGGATGTTATTCCTGTAAATATACACGTTGCACTGTGTACATACGTTCTTTGCACTATTCTTATACTGAATGCTTTAATTATTTTTATGCTCTTTGCACTGTGAAAGGATTTAGTTTAGTTGTGCAACGACACTAAAGTCGTTGGTTACCATTAGCATGTTTAGCATTAGCCTCCCCGTCTGTTTGTCCTGCAGCTGTGGTTTAATCAGCGTTCTGATGTTCTGTCCCTCAGCTTCAGTTCTCTTTAGAACCTGAACCTGTCGCCATCAACTGCACGGCCTTCAACCACAACGGGAACCTGCTGGTGACCGGCGCCGCCGACGGGATGATCCGACTGTTCGGTCAGAGAGTGTTTTCATTGTTGATTCTTCTGTTGATTCTTCACCATCAAAAACCCCGACACGTCTTTGTTTAGTTTGTGGACCGCTGTGACCTGAGGAGGCTGAATTTACTATTTCACACCTCTTGCGGCTCCAACCAAACCTTCCATACGTAACATTTAACACTGATTTTAACACATTTACCAAGAAAAGGTGCAAATGCAAAGTCCAGGTTTAGGATTTTAGGAATTGATATCAGGTCATTCAAATGGTCAATCACATGGTAATAAACCAACATTTTGTAATGTTTTTTAAATGTGAAACCTGTTTTTTGTCTTAAAATAAGTTCAGGTCAAGAGAGAAACTACTTTTGTTACTGTAACTGTCAAATATTCCACCAGGTTTAGTTATAAACATGCTGTAGCTCGACTCATGTAAATGATTGAGGAGCTTTTTACTGTGATAAATAAAACCAGTCCTTCTCCGTCTGTCTGCAGATATGCAGCGATACGAGAGCGCGATGAGCTGGAGAGCTCACGATGGAGAAGTTTACAGCGTCGAGTTCAGCTACGATGAAAACACCGTGTTCAGCATCGGCGAGGACGGGAAGGTGAGTGGAACCTGGAATCACCATCAGACGTACGAATTAAATCCAATGTGACCGTAAACACCTGATAGACTGAACAGACGTGTCTCTGTGAGTCCAGTTCATCCAGTGGAACATCCACCGCTGTGGAGTGAAGCAGTCGGAGCAGATGTTACCCCAAGACGCCACCGGACCCTTCGTCCTGTCGGGATACAGCGGATACAAACAGGTGAGTTACCATGGAAACGGCCTCTCAGGTCACCAGCATCCTTCTGTTCGACCGTCTCGACTAGTTTGGAACTTTGTCACGGTGACGGACGGATGTTTGAATGGTTTCAGGTTCAGGTTCCTCGAGGTCGACTCTTCGCCTTCGACTCTGAAGGTCAACATGTTCTGACGTGTTCCAGCTCCGGAGGCCTCATCTACAGAGTGAGTCCAGCTTCACCAGCATCAGTCCAAATGGTTTATTATATTATCATGTCTGTTGCAGCGTCTTGTTCAGGATCTTACTGATAAGAAACCAGTTTAAAAAAAGGTCCAAAACGAGCCCAGAACCAGTTCTCCCAAGAAGTCTAGAACCAGGTCCAACTCTAAAAGTAGCTCTTCAATAAAGTACTGACAGCCCAGTTCCAAACCAGTCCAAAACCAGGTCTCACACAAAGACTAAAACTAGTTCAAAAGTGGTTTGAAATCAAGTCTAAAACCAGCTCAACCCAGTCCAAAACCAGGTCTAAAACCAATCCAAAGCAATTTTTTAAAAAACAGGTCTAAAAACAGGTGAAAACCAACCCAAAACCAGATCCCAAACCAATTTAAAAACAGGTCTTAAACCTGTTTAAAACCAGCCCAAACCCCGGCAAAAACAAGACCACAATCAGGTTTAACATCAAGTCCAAAACCAGGTCTGCAACCAAGTCTAAAAGTAATTCAAAGCAGTTCAATGTCACGTCTTAAATAAAAAATGGGTCTAAAACCTATTAAAACCAGTCCAAACCCAGGCTAAGACCAGCCTAGAACAAGGTCTAAAACCTGTTTACATGCAGTCCAAAATCAAGTCCAAAACCAGTTTAAAACTATCCCACAACCAAGTTTAAAACCAGATGCAACCAGCCCAAAACCAGACTAAAACTACTCCAAATGCAGCTCCAACACCCAGTCCAAAACAGGTCTAAAACCAGTCTAAAACTAGTCTAAAACCAAGTTAAAACCTGCCCAAAAACAGCCTAAACTGGTCTAAAAGCACTGAAAAACCAGTCCAGAACCAGGCTCAACACCAGGTCCAAAGCCAAATTTGTCTTTCAGCACAGTTTGTGAAATAGGAACCAGTTAAATCAACCCTCGATATTTTTTTTTGTATATTGAATGTCTGCTTTTCCTTGTGATCCTCCAGCTGACCAATGGGGATCCAGCTCTGGACAGAGTCCTGTCGCTGGGCGGACACAAGGCACCTGTGGTGACGGTTGATTGGTGCTCGGCGGTGGACTGCGGCACCTGTCTGACGGCGTCGATGGACGGGAAGATCAAACTGAGCACGCTCCTGGCTCAGAAGTCCTGACGGAGGAAACTGATCGATTAGTCAGGAACCGGATCGATAAACCGTCTGTCTCATGAACCAACAGCAGAAACTCATCCTGTTAAATTCAGATCATCATTAAAATCTCACTGAAAGTTACACTGAGAGCTGCTTCTGTTCTTCAAAGCTGC
>NW_007579765.1:0-1456 GCF_000690725.1 Stegastes partitus
AAGCACCTGGTGACATTCTGTCCCTCCATCTGAATCAAATCATAAAGGGCCCAAAATGGCTCCAACATGTCTTGTTTAGTCCAAAGACCTTCAGTTTAGAAAAGAAACCAGAAAATATCCACTGAAGAAGAAGAAATCACTCAGTTGAGACTGATTTGAATAAAAATGACTCAAACTGATGAATTCATCGTTGGAATATTTGACAATTGATTAATTAGTTGACAACTAGTCATTAAATTGATTCACAGTTGTCGCTGCATCTCACACTTTGTTTTATAATCTCAGCCTGCACTGATGTCAACTCAATTTAATTCTAAAATTAGGTGCAGTTCCACAATTATTGGATTATTGGAATGAATTGCTTTTGAGAGTTAGTTCATGGAATTCAATGGGAAAACATTTTAGAAATTGAACTATTACAAAAAGAAAAAAGGGGGACAAAAAAAATCAGACAATTAATAAAACACATTTCTGTCCAGATACAGATTAAATTCCAACATTACTACAAACTAACTACAAACATTGACTAGAAACTGCACATCATGACTCCTGTATGCTCGTAAATGAGGATTTGACATCATTTTCAAATTAGGAATTTTACATGTTTGCTCACATTTTATTCTATAAACTCAGTTACTGCTGATGTAACCTGTCACCTTAGTTATTAAACTGGCTGCAGGTTCATCATTAAATGAAACCCATTGAATGCAGTCCAGAAGATCCACGTTGGTGACTGGTTTGTTGTTGATGGTTTTTCTCTTTTGTGGAGAACAACATGCAGGGTGTCAGTGGCAACAAATAGGAGTTCTGGAGGTGATAAATATGTTCCTCAGACTTATTTGTTGTTGATGAATTGCCAAAACTGCTTCTCTAAACCTTCGACCCTCTTTCTCTCCTGCTTTTCAGACTCCAAGCTGTTGTCAGATTGGTGGAGGCGGCCTGCCCAGCACTCAACCCAAACTACAACCGTGTTTCCATGTGTTTATTTATGTAATATTTGACGTGAATAAATAAAGCAGCATCTTTATGATGGCAGAAATACAGGTTCTTTGCTGCTCAGATCAATGTAGCTTCTAAACATAACACCACCAGAAAAGGTTCACAAGATAAAATGACTAATGAAGATGTCAAAAGTTCACTTCTAAAACTGAATCTGAAGTTTGTTGAAAGAAAGCAGATGCTGAGAGAGACAGAAAACCAAATCCATTTGAACTGACCAAACCCTGAAAGCTGTAAATAACCACAATGAACTCTCTCTGCTGCTAAACATGCTGCCACGTCCAGGCTAAATGTTCACTTTGTTTTATCTCAGGTCAGTGTGAGAGTTTCAGTTGAGAGTAGTTGTCAACAATTGAAAACAACAAAATATTTGTTTCTTTTAGTGATTAGTAAATATTTCATGCGGTCACCAAAGTCAAAGTTTATCTTCTGAGACTGATGAAAGTCTGAACAAAAC
>NW_007579765.1:1963-4841 GCF_000690725.1 Stegastes partitus
CGAGAATTGACTGATACTAGAATGAAGGCAAATTGTCTGGTTATACACGCCTGTTAATTACATCAAGAAAAAAAAAGTTCTGAATGAACAAGTTAACAAAAACATCTTTAATATAAATAACACTGACACATCACACCAGTGTTCTACAAGCAGAACTGTTTATCTGAGTCTAAGTTCAGGTGATTCTGACTCAGAAGGTGATTTGAGCTCAGATTTTATTGTTTTATTGTTTTTTTATATATATATCATCATTATATCTCTGATGTAGAAGTGGAGCCACTCAGCTCTGGTTCTGGAGATTCTCCACATGAGGTTGTTCTGCTCAAACTAAACATACACTGTAAAATACAGACAGTCCACCGCGGTGTCATTTAACACTCCTGTCTGGTTTTACAGCAATGGTCCATGCGCATCTCAATATTCATACAAGTGAGTTTCTCACATTGAGTCTTTTTTTCTCTTGTCCACATGTGCAGGAAAAAAGTTCTTGTCCACAAAGTCTGTTCTTGTTGGTTCACCGTAAATAATATTCAATCGCAGCAGAAAATGCAGCAAAGCCTCCACATCCCAGGACTCCAGCCTTCAGTCCAGCTACAAAGCAGAGACACAAGAAATGTGAGGACCAGACAAACGCATTTTCTTCAGTGTGAACCATCAAAGCAAACACAGCAGGTTACAGACCTCGAAACCCGATAACTCCTCCAGTTACACAGCCGCTGTAGACGGCGTTCTTCCAGTCAGAAACTCCTCTGTGCTGCAAAGACAGAACAAAACAACTAAAGTTGAGGCAGAAAAAAAAACTATTAAGCATTCTCAGTGGTATCATTATTTAGCAGATAGTTTGGTGATTTTGCTGCACACATACCAGTTTAGCACCAGAGGGCGCTATAAGACCTCTGAGGATGTGAAAAACAGAACTACTGGACAGGAGGTTCCAAAAACACCTGAGACTCAACATGGAGCACTGGTTGGTTTTATTCTAACAAGAGTTAGTGTCTTTAGTTAGTGAAAATTTTAGAATGTTACCCCAGATGTGCAATCAGAGATCTGCTGACTGAAGGCTGTTAAAGTAAAAAGGAAGCATGTATTTCCTTGTTGCATTAACAGAAACACATGTAGAATATTGGTTTCCACTGTTTCCATATTGTTCCCACTGGCAGATTAATTGTCTTTACAATAAAGGTAATTAATTAGTTAACAGCCTGTCAACTATCAAATTAATCAACTATTTTGATTATTAATTATTTAGTTTAAGTCTAAAATGTCATGCCCCATTTTTGCAGGTGTTCGTGATTAAAATGAAGATATTTCAGAGTTTAAATCCACAATGTGTTTACATTATCTTGTCTATTCTCTGTTTTGCTACAGACAGTGATGGACATNTCCTTAAGGATATCAGTATCTGGAACTCCCAACTAGTCAGTCAGAACTGATGAAGCCTCTTGGATGAGAGGTGGAACGTCTTCAAGGAACTCAAGCAAGTCCAGTTGCTACGATTCATCTACGAGAATTGACGGATACTAGAATGAAGGCAAATTGTCTGGTTATACACGCCTGTTAATTACATCAAGAAAAAAAAAGTTCTGAATAAACAAGTTAACAAAAACTTCTTTAATATAAATAACACTGACACATCACACCAGTGTTCTACAAGCAGAACTGTTTATCTGAGTCTAAGTTCAGGTGATTCTCACTCAGAAGGTGATTTGAGCTCAGATTTTATTTTTTATATATATATCATCATTATATCTCTGATGTAGAAGTGGACCCACTCTGCTCTGGTTCTGGAGATTCTCCACATGAGGCTGTTCTGCTCAAACTAAACATACACTGTAAAATACAGACAGTCCACCACGGTGTCACTTAACACTCCTGTCTGGTTTTACAGCAATGGTCCATGCGCATTTCAATATTCATACAAGTGAGTTTCTCACATTGAGTCTTTTTTCTCTTGTCCACATGTGCAGGAAATAAGTTCTTGTCCACAAAGTCTATTCTTGTTGGTTCACCGTAAATAATATTCAATTGCAGCAGAAAATGCAGCAAAGCCTCCACATCCCAGGACTCCAGCCTTCAGTCCAGCTACAAAACAGAGACACAAGAAATGTGAGGACCAGACAAACGCATTTTCTTCAGTGTGAACCATCAAAGCAAACACAGCAGGTTACAGACCTCGAAACCCAATGACTCCTCCAGTTACACAGCCGCTGTAGACGGCGTTCTTCCAGTCAGAAACTCCTCTGTGCTGCAAAGACAGAACAAAACAACTGAAGTTGAGGCAGAGAAAAAAACTATCAAGCATTCTCAGGAGTATCATTATTTAGCAGATAGTTTGGTGATTTTGCTGCACACATACCAGTTTAGCACCAGAGGGCGCTATAAGACCTCTGAGGATGTGAAAAACAGAACTACTGGACAGGAGGTTCCAAAAACACCTGAGACTCAACATGGAGCACTGGTTGGTTTTATTCTAACAAGAGTTAGTGTCTTCAATTAGTGAAAATTTTAGAATGTTACCCCAGATGTGCAATCAGAGATCTGCTGACTGAAGGCTGTTAAAGTAAAAAGGAAGCATGTATTTCCTTGTTGCATTAACAGAAACACATGTAGAATATTGGTTTCCACTGTTTCCATATTGTTCCCACTGACAGATTAAATGTCTTCACAATAAAGGTAATTAATTAGTTAACGGCCTGTCAACTATCAAATTAATCAACTATTTTGATTATTAATTATTCAGTTTAAGTCTAAAATGTCATGCCCCATTTTTGCAGGTGTTGATTAAAATGAAGATATTTCAGAGTTTAAATCCACAATGTGTTTACATTATCTTGTCTATTCTCTGTTTTGCTACAGACAGTGATGGACATTATAAAAT
>NW_007579765.1:6961-18384 GCF_000690725.1 Stegastes partitus
GTGTTACAAACCTCCCACACAGGCCAGCAGAGACTTGAAGGCGCAGCTCTCCATTCCCCTTTCGATCATCTTCTGCTCGTCGCTTTTCGCAGGCACCGGCAGTCCGCTCATAACGGCGGGGTTCAGGTCCTTAACGGCCCTCTTGTCCCCGATGAGATGCTCCAGGACTGCACTGTACTGAATGTCCGGGCTGTCCATACTCGGAGCAGGAGAAGCTGGACTCTGTGAGTCGGAGGCGGCAGCGCTTGCAGCACCCATGGAGGCAGCCATGTTTGTCAATGACACTGCTTTAAGTAAAAGTAGTCACGAGACCGGCGCCGGCAGATTCGTCATATCGGTATGATAAGAAAAATAATGGAAAAATCAGTTTAAGTATTTACTTGCGTAGTCACACGACTGACAAACGATAGGTGAAGTCATTTATATTGCATTTATTTATTATTATTATTATTTTTTAAAAAGTCATTCTGTCGTGAAATGTTTTGTTCAATTCGTGTCAGCACATTCGCCACAACGTCGACCTGCCAGCAGCAGCAGTCCTGCAGTAAAACTGGTTGCAATACTGTGTTTGTGCATTTTGTTGGGAATGATTTTTCTTTTTCTCTTTTTATTTATTTTTCTTTGAGGAAGGGTTGTTTTATTTTTGTGTTTGTACTTGTATTGGTTGTGATCTGTAGCTGTGTCAATAAAAAAAAAAGATATATACTGCCTTCATGGAGGTTATACTATCATCCTGTTGAAGCACTATGTTCAGTCTGGAGGCTGTAGCTTGTGTGCTGTTGAATTCTATTGTAATAGAGGTATCCCATGAATAATATTGTGATTTTATTATTAACATTTTAAACATCAGTCCTGCAATAATTTAGCTTAGTTCTACATAATTTTGTTGTTGCTGTGTCAGAAAAGTGTTGATTCCCCGATTTAAGCAAAGGGAGTGACACATATTACCAAAAGAAATGACAGCATTACATAAACCATTCCCTCAAAAATTGGGGGTCACTCAGCAGCTTACACTGTGTCATCAAACAATTCATGTAGTAAACTTCATAAAGGTCACAAAGAAAAGAAAGATTTTAATCAAGAAATGTGACAATTAAAAAAAGGATAATATAAATCGGAGGCGAGTCGTGATACACAGTTTTAGTACACGTAAAGCAACTTTTCAGCATCTTTAATGAGAGACGCTACAAGCAAAAATATGGTTTTCTTTTCATGCACTGATTAATGTGGGGCTTTTTTGTTTCCATAACATGCCTTCAGACTGGCGGAAAGAAAACATCCGATTTGCACAATTAGGTATTAATTTTCACCACATTTTGTCTTTTGGACATTAGTGCAAATTAGCATACATGTTTACATATTTATTACGATGATACATCACTTAAATGAAAGATTTTTGAAAATGTTTCATGGTGATTACAGTTTTTACCTGTAAACACTAGTTTTCCAATAAACTATGTGTATACTGTAAACTATCTGATACTATCTGTATCTGAATATATTTTAAAGGTTTGTGACCGAGGGATTTCATTCACAGCCAGAATATATACATTTTTTTCCTTTGTCTTTTTTTTTCCTGGTTGTTCACAAAATCTTCTAATTTATGGTGATAAAAAGATATGTGTCCACTTTTGGAAACTTGTCTTAATGTAAGTAATCCTCATGGTGACGCCCGTTAGTTAAAAGCATCAGGGTCTCCGTTAACATGAGCGTTTGTCAACAAAAAAGAAAGACTACGTTTCCCAGGATCCTTTTCGAGCACTGCGCCAAACTGTCTTCACGCGCTCCACCTACCGGCTCCTGCACGGGCCGGCGGTGGTGACTCTTTAATGACTCGCGTGCGCGAGGCGGCAGCAGCAGCAGCAGCAGCATCCTGACCAGACAACAGCAGCAGCGGCGCCGCAACACGGAGCAGGTGAGGGGACGCTTCTGATTGATTACTCCCGTTCCTCCGTCAGAACACAACACGTCTGCTTATGTTCGGGCAGTTTGTTGACTTTAAATACGGGAACTTTACCGTTAACGCTGTTCTGTGTCGGTTTGACGTTCAAGAAGCGGCCAGAGAGTCGCGCGGGATCAGTTGGTCCGTCCAGTTAACCGCAAACTGACGTGACAGCTTGTTAGCAACAGTCCCATCAGTGCTGTAATGTGGTGACTTCACTGTGGAGCAGACGCGTCTCTCCTTATGCGATAACAGCGTCTGTCATAGAATTAGCCCAAGGACGTGTTGTTTTCAGGCTAATTGAACGTGTCAGTGTCTGACTGTAATGTTGGGGGAAATGAAAGTCGAACAACACGGACGTCCTCACTACAGTATTTCCCATTTCTAACGGCTTCACGTTTCCATCCTGAATGTTTCAGTTTTACTTGCTAGCGTTGAGCGATGCGGAGTCGTGAGTTCAACAGGATCCCTGCTCCAGCAGTGCTGCCCATCAGCTCTGTGAACATCAGTTTAAATTTCCTTTTTTCTTTTCTCACCAAGTCACAGTATTGACGGGGTTGTAGTATTAAAATGACCAAGAGATGTCTGGTAGATACATAGACAGAACTTTATTGATCCCTTTGGTAGAACCTCAGGGAAATTGTTGAAATTGGTTGTGTAATATTTTACTTTTCTCCTGTGTGGCGGCGAGTCCCATTCACAGCCTTTTACACTCAACCATCATTAGAATATTCAGAAACCAAGTAAGAAGTCAATGACCTCATCAACCATCAGATATTTTTACACCAGCTTTTATTTATTTTTTGTTTCATTGAACTTAGAAGAAGTCAGATTCATTGATGTAAACATACTTTTTAAAGACCCCAGGTTGATCCTCAAAACATGCAGCAGAGCTCCTGATTGGTAGCTCCAGTATTCCAACCAGCTGCTTCAACTTCACATTACAAAGATCTTAACCTATGAAAGGTTTCCACACAGATTATTTTTTTGTGTTCAGTAGGTGGGTGTTATCTATCACCTGCTTCTCCCTGACATAAACCTGGGATTGCACCAGAAGACAAAGTTACAAACGAATTAACCAAATCAGCCGTGCTGCTTAGGTTTTATGTAAATTTCACTTTATACTGCCAATGGCAAGTTGCCTTTGGAAGCACTTCAGTGTGCCGCAGTCTGTTTTTCTTCACATGATCAGCCCGCCATTTGTTCCTCATTAGATCAGTTCCTTGTGAAGCAGTGAAACAAGGCTTTGTTGTGTTTAGCACAGCTATCTGTGAAAGTTTGTTGTTTATGTCTTTAATAGCTCCTTAAATGCTTCATTATGGTACACAGTCCTGACTAAGCTACTGTGTGTGATTCTACTCCTGCCAGGTGACATTTACTGGTAAACCACATTACCAGAGTTTTCCAGAAACACCAGATCAGTGTCTAAAATAAGGATGCTTGAATCATAAACATTTGCTGTTTAAGCAGTGGCTTGCTGTGCAACATAATTGGACATCTCAGTAATGACAAAAGAGAAAGTTAAGTTGTAAAATATTCTAATTGCAGAGCTCCTGTCGTAGTCAAGCGTTTATAGAAGAAACCAGCCTTACAGTGACACATGCACGGGTCCTTTGGGAGAAACCAAACTGGCAACAAATGATGACTTTCACTTTTTTTTTCTGTTGCTTTTGATTATGCCGGGAGAAAAGAGAGTTCAAACGCGAGCCGCGCACCAGTCATTTATGATGCAGTCAATGTGGATTTTGTTTGTAGGTAATTACAGCCTGTTTTTGTTTCTCTTGGTTAACCATCCAAGACGAGGAAATAGTTGGATATCTGTCGTTGGCCTTTGGGGTTATGTTCAGGACAGGCTGTGCTAGACACAAAAAAGCAGCGAGGGATGTGGGTCATGTGTCAGTGTAATGACGGGCGGTTAGACTGCACAGATCAAAGTGGACACATCCACTGTTTAAAGCCTCAATATTCACTGAGGAAGAAGCTTCTGTCTTTTCTCTGTCAGTGATGTATACTGTAATACTGTTTGCAGCCAGAAAGATTATATAAACTCCAGATCTGACTGATGGGATTCCCAAATTGTAAATGTATTAATGATTTAATGGCTTTGTGTTTGCTATTGATGGAGGTGCTCATGTGTCCTTGTAGAACCTGGAGCGGTGAATCCTCCACAGATTTTTCTGTAGCTTCTCTCATCCTCTGTTCAACTCATTATCCAGCCAGTCCCTGTCATTGGTGTGCTATTTATAACTGGTGGGTTATGTAGGGAGCACCTATGTCCAGTTGTACAGCAGTGGAATAGCTTGTTTTTGTTAGACAGAAAAATTCTATCTGGTGATCTCCTTGACTTGCCCTGCTCAATGACAAGAATTTCAGCGCGTGCGAATATGTGACGCCCTCAAGAGAATTCAAGGTCTCCTTTTAGAAATATCTCCCGCCAGTGCTGGTGTCCTGGAATCACTTATGGTAACGACGCTGCTGAGAGATGGTGAGAAAATGAAGAGACACATTGGAGTCCTTCATTTACATGCTGTAACTGACACATGAAGTGAATGAGGGTGGGGGTGAAGTAACAACATTTAGAGTGACCTTGTCCAGTTGTAGGAAGAATGGTGGAAGGCAGATATCGCAGCGAGTGGAGTCCTCTAAGCTGCTCTTGCAGATGCTCTTGGATCACAGATGCCCTGTTCGTTTCTATGGAAGGACATACCACAATAATGACGACCTGCTGACTCAGTGTAATTCTGAAGACATCAGCGTAGGTCTCACACTGCAGGCACACTGTCCAAACCTCCACTATAACAATATAACCAGCAAAAAATCTGCTCGTCTTAAAGCTGCCTCAAGAGAAAATCATTTTTGTGCTAAAATATGTGGACGTACTTCTAATAATAATAACAAAAAAAAAAAGGTCAGCTGTTTAATCTTGAATCAAGACTTGTATTATCCTCCAGTAACAACTATGTACACTATTCATTTCTGCTATGACAGTCTTTTTTTTTAAACATAAAAAAGAACAGTTTGGGGTTTGGGGGGATAAAAGAAACAAATAAAGGCCTTGTGACACAGTTTATTGGTGTCAAGAGTCAGGTTGGAGTTGTTGGTAGGAATTTTAGGTGCCATATTCATGAATTTGATTAGTTGTGCGTATAGTGTTAGCCTGCAATGGCATGTCAATAATGTGGAGTGACAGCTCTGTTAGCGACAAACATAGTCTGTGTGATGTAAAATGTAGTTTGAAGTGGATCTTATCTGTAAACAAACTCAAGACTAGATAAAGAATATCCTGCTGCCTGTCTCTGGGTTGTGCGGTTCTGGAAGCCTCTGCAGGTCAACAAGTGCACAGACTGTGTGCATGTTCATAAAGGGATCATCTTAGCAGCAGTTCCCTTTACATGCACGATCAGGTAAAGCCATTTGGAACAAACCAGTGCAATGTTTTGCTCGAGGTGCCAGTCATTTTCTTAATCAGTATTTTCAAGATTCATATATAAAAAATGAAGGCTGTGATCTGTGTTTCAGTTCAAACTGAGGGCTGAATACATAACTTACAAACCGATCAGCCACAACAATAAAACCACTCGCCTAATATTGTGTCGGCTACTCTTGTGCCTTCAAAACAGCTCTGACCCGTGAGGACATGGAAACGGGATCTCTGGAGGTGTCCTGTGGTGTCTTGGCACCAGCATGTTGGCAGCAAATGATTTGGGTCCTGTGGGTTGTGGGGTGGGGCCTCTGTGGATTGTGCTTGTTCCATGGCATCCTGCAGATGCTCAAACGGACTGGGAGGCCGGGTCAACGCCTTGGGCTCTTTGTTGCGTGCTTTGAGTCATTCCTAAACCGTTTTTGCAGCCTAGCAGGGAACATTATCCTGCTGGGGGAGGTAGCTGCCATCAGGAGGTGAAGTTGCCATGAAGGGGTGGGCTTGGCCTGCGACTGTGTTTAGGTGGGTGGTACGTGTCAAAGTAACATCCACACTGACGTCAGGACCCAAAATTTCCCAGCAGAACATTGCATTGCTACAAGTAGATCCGTGTTATTCATTTTACCTGTTCACCTGGTATTAACGTTCTAGTAGCTGGAGTATTGGTTTTGTGCTCTGATGTCGGGTTTCCAAAGGGCTGTTGTTTGTCTCCATGTAAGTGTTCATTTAGGATTTATTGCTCTGCGTTGTGACCCTCTTGTCTGTATCAAGAGCAGCTCTTAAACTCCTCAGCACAAAGATCATAGGAAAATACTAATATGGTCAGAAACGGATTTCTCTGCCTGGCATGGCTGTCAGCTTGCTCTCTCACTCTCTCACACAGCCATTCAGAGAGAGGCAGTCAGTGTGATCTGAGAAGAAAGAGTTGTTATCTGTCCTCAAGAGGCAAGGTCTGGTCGGCATGCAGTTGGAGTGGCATGTCCTTTACTGCAGTGGAGGAGGCTTTAATTGAGGAGATAAGAGGAGATGAACTGATTGAGGCAGGAATGAGTACCAGAATGGCATTCAGTCAGTTGAATAAATACAAATACCCCTCTCTCTGGCACAGCGTGTGGCTTCTCAGCATGTCGTCAGCAGGTTGCTGCTTTAGTGCGTGATATTTTAACTCAGTACTTTTGCCTTGCAAAGGCACAGATGGTCCCCAGCATCAGAAGCACTGCCAGGTGCAGCATTCTCTCATATTTTCATGCACAACATCATTTACCAAAAGAGCAGTGGAGAAAATGCATTGTCCCGGCACACAATGTTTTCTGTCTGAGGGGTGTTTGTTCATGAAGGAAGGTAGCTCCAAGCATCTTTTTCCTCTGGCTATGTTTTTAGCTCATGAACGTCCCGGAAACAGACCACATACTTGACAAGCATCTCAGTGAAGCTCACTGGCTCCAAGGAATGTTCCTGTTTTTGTAAATGGGTCATCTGAGCCACGTCTGAGGTAGAGCAGAGATATGGGCTTTATTGTACATATGAATGACAGAGTTATTTGCCTCCACTGTTGCCTGAGCGCCAAAGCAATTAATTGTAAATTTTAAAATTGCAATAACAGATGATTTAAAATGATTGAGGTATTCCAGCCAAGTAAACAGGTCAAGCGAGTTTCCGTGTGTGACATTTACACATGCGTGGGGAGTGTCATTGTAATGTTTGCTTGGTATCTGAATGATGTCTGACCCATTGTAATCTCTGTTGGTCTCCATGCAGTTTAAATTGTACACACCCACGGGGCTCATCAAATAGCTTTCATGCCACAAGTCTGTGTCCTGTTGCAAACTCAAAAGACACACAGAAGGGAATGCTTCTCTTGGGTTGGACAGTAACTCTAGTCAGTGGCACTAATACTATGATGTTCCATTGTGGAAAATCACTGAGCTCTGTGCTTTTATTCCCTCGCAGTCCTCGTGGATGCTAGTGTTTCTCTACAATCCGCCCACTCTTTGTACATGTAGCCAGCAAGGCAGGCTGGAAAGTAGCTAAAGTTCCTGCAACGTGGCTCTGACTGACTGTTTATCAGACAAGAACTTTGACACCATCTGAGCAGGAAGTTTGGCCCTCGAGGGACCCTGGCTCTGAGAAGGATGAAGCAGATGAAATATGCATGAGGAGTGTATCCATCCCAGCTCCTACTACTGTGAGCTTGGCAAATCCAGGACAGAGCATTTTTTTGGGAAACAATGGATGACTGTGACTGCTGCAGTTCAGTGCATTAGTTATTTATTACTTAGCCAGAGCCAAAAAGATCATAGTGCCAATATTTAGAATTATAATTAATATTTTAAAGTTTCACTTTTTGTTATAAGTTAGTTGTTTAAGTGCAACAGTTTTCATAACTTTTGGATGACTGTTAATTTGAATTCTATCACATAAGACAATTGTTCATAACTGTGACCTGCTTTGGTGATGGCGGTGTTGGCTAATTAGTTGTATTGATACCAGTATACAAGTGTGTTCAGTTGGAAACACTGGATGAAAGACCTGATCTGCATGTTTTTGTGGTTTTGACTCATTGACACGTTTTGTACAGTGAACTTGAAAAATACTTTGCTTAATGATTTAGAAACCAGCTTTCAACTGTTGATTTGTATAAAAGTTAGTAATCTGCATTAAAAGTCATATTAAAGTGAACAACTTGCCAAAAATTGCAACTCATTTTGATGTGTGAATATTGTATCAGACTTGAAAAGGGGGAACGGATCTCCCCAGCCCTCTCTCTTGAGTCATCACAATTAATAAGCAAGGATCCGACTTATTATTTTGAAAGTTCTGAACCCCTGCTGTATAGGCCCAAGAGCCAGCTGAACAACCTATTGATCTATAGCCAAATCGGAGGAAATCATTTACTCAGCACTTTCCTCACTAGCTGTGTTTCCTTCTGATTTTTTCCTGAAATAAAAGATGCTGATTTAAGCAGCAGCTCTCATCTTTAGGCTATTTCATATTCAGATGCTATTAGGGGGGCTTGGTGGGATTCTAGTTCTCTTTCTAGCATTAAATAGCATCTGCTTAATCAGACAAAGGCAGTTAACACTGTCGGTAGTAACCTCAAGCAAGTACAGTACATTTCACATGTGAACTATTGGTTCCTAGCTGTAGGTTCCTGCAGTGCTATCTGAAGCATTAAAAGCATGTTTGTACCTGTACAGCTGCACTATTTGTTAGAGTGTTTGGTATTATAACTTTGCTTACATTAAGTTTTCACAAATTACTACAGACTGTAGCAAATAACACACATTTGCTGCATTGTTTGGTGTGAAACTTGGCTACAACTCCCCTAATACCTCTTTCTGCATCCTCTTGCGGACTGGTTTCACATCCCTCTAGACTAAAGGGGGAACACAGAGGGAGAACAGAGACGGTCGCACAGCATGGGATACAAACTAATCCCACGCGCTTCCTGTTCCTTTTTAGCTGAAATAATGACTTTGCACATGCTGCTTCTTATATCCAGATGTTGTACAGATGCTTTAGAGCTGTCGACGTGGTCAGGCTTAATTAACACATTAATACATACATGTGGGCACACCTATTTTCCTGTTTTATATTTTGCCAATTTGAATGTTGTCTCACATAATGCTTAGATGCAGTCCTATGTTTTTAAATAGCAACAGTAATCTGTTCAGTAACTCAAGTGCAGATGGTCATTTGTTCAGCGGCTGCTATGGTAATGTGATACCAATAGTATCGGTAGCAGTAGCAGCACAGCAACACCAGCAGAAGCAACAGACAGATAATCTCTGCTTTCATTTGTAAGAAGCTTATTTTCAGTACTCTTGATACGTTATGATTAGCACCCAGCCAGTTTCAACTGTTGCACGGCATCATAGCTACAAAAGGTTTTAGTCGCCATTAGCTTCAAATAAGGACGTATTAGTCTGGTTGCTGATATTAATCCATCTTCACAGTTTTACAAGTGACAAACAACAGATGATATAATTCATGCACATCTTAAAGCTGGTGTGGGTTGAGTTTGAAATAATTCAGGCTCTCAAATAAAGTGTTATCAGGAAAGCTATAATGGTAGGCTTTTTATTTATTTATTTATTTTCTTTGTCTATTTTATCTTGATGTTTTCTTTTTTTTTAATGTGAACTGAGAGGTTGAATCTCACTAAAGTCATCCAAACTACTTAGCTGTACAGTATTGCATACTCAGTGAAATCACAGCTTAATCCTCTTAGAGATATCTGTTTCAAAAGAACTGGCGACATCAGTGTTCTGTTCATTTTGTGAGGCTGTGTGGAGTTTTACACTATAACAAGTATACTTCAATCACTATAAATGAATGAAAAACTTTATTGAGTCTTGTTATTTTGCTAAATATTTTTACCATCTTGAAACCAGGGCACCAGTCACCACCAGAAGGCTTTGATTTAGTGAATTTTGGCAACACTTCAAGCATCCCCAGGCAAGAATGACTCCAATACTCAATTTTCCACAGTCAGTACTACTTTTCCGTTTTTGTTTTCTGCACAAAACTGCAACCTGACATTAAATTTGAAATCCTACAATAGCGTATCTTTGCAAATTATGCAACTTGTGTGTGGAGTTGCTTCAGCTTTCACATGCATAATGATCATGGAAACTGGTGTATTTTTAGGAACAGCTGAATCACCATCTTTGCACATTTTGCATTTGTTTTCACATGCCATATGACAGTGTTGTGTCTGTGTGGAGACTCTGACTCAGTGCTTTTTCCTGGTGACGGAGGGGGGAAAAAAGGAAGAGACTGTGAAGCAGGCGGCGTTTACTGTATGAGATTCAGTGTGCTTGCTGTTGGTTTTGTTTGGGAAGTGTGGTGTTCAGTGCCCTGTTCACTCAACCTTTTATGTCACACAATGGCAGGAATCCCCCAAGACCATCCAGCCACGTGGCTTTATGTTACATCATTATTTATTCATGTTTGGCCTGTTTCTTCCTCCAGGGGTCTGTTGTTTCCTGTTTCCAAATTCACTCGTGAATCAGTGTTGAGTTTTATTTTATGTAGAAGTTCCTGTCAGTATAGAAACTTATCATGTTTGGAAATTCTCAGCAACTTCATGATACTAAGTTGGGTGTTTGTATGGCTGAGACCTGGTCAGTATACTTACTGGTAATTACTGGTCTCTCATTGGATTGCATTGTGGAGGTGGATGTGAAGCAAATGAAGTGGCTATTATCTTGGCTCCTTCAAGTCTATGTTCTGTTTTGGACATATTGAACTGTATTTTTGTTCACACAACAAAAACACTCTAACCAATGGAAAACCCTGTGCAGGTGCGACACCCTCTTGGTGAAACTCTACAGTACCAGATAAGAAGTTGATTGATGTTTATCAGTGATTGGACGAGTTCTTTACCAGTTTTGGTTGTGATTTTTGTCATTTTGCTATTTTGTGGTCAGCAATCTTGAGAATTCAAGTAAATAGCTACGCTGTAAAACACAATTCAAAGTGTGAGCTGATAGGAACTGGTAGATGGAGTTGGTTCCATCTTTCACGAAACATTGCAGTGACTTAATGATAGTTAAGCTGTCTTTAATGACTGCTGTTTGATGAGTCGGTGCTAAAAAACGACGTAACTCATAAATCATGTTTGAGAACTAGACCAACCCACCTGGTAATTTATTAGCATAAGTCTGGATGAGAGGCTGCAAGCAGACGCATCTGTATATTTGATGGCATTGCTTTCTTTTTCACACATCTCCATGAATATATGAGCAATCAGTCAGTGCCCAGTTGGAACATTTTTTGGCCAACCCTATTGAAAACTTTTATGTTGTATTACAGGAAAAGTCAAGTTTTGTTTTTGGTTTATTTAAAAAAAAAAAAAAAATGTTGATTCCACTTCCTTATGAGATTTGCACAAAAGAAAAATCGAGTCATGGGTCATCCATCCATTATCTATACACCGCTTAATCCTCACTAGGGTCGCGGGGGGGCTGGAGTCTATCCCAGCCGACTTAGGGCGAAGGCAGGGGACACCCTGGACAGGTCGGCAGTCTATCACAGGGCCACACTTAGAGACAGACA
>NW_007579765.1:18504-97550 GCF_000690725.1 Stegastes partitus
CCACCCTGCAGAGTCATGGGTCAGTGTTTTTGAAATATTGCTCCCATTGGACATGTTGGTTCCTCACTGCAGCCATCCATGAAGGGTAGACGGGAATAGAAAAAGAAAACACAGTCACCATACAGCTGACCCCTATAGCCATTTTACATCATTAACACATGAGAAGTAACGCAGTAATGAGACTGTCAACTATTTCTGTAGCATCTTGATACTTGATTTCCACAGAGACATTCCAAACATTATTAAGAAAAAAAAGTATTTTCTGTGGTCACAGTATAATTCATAGTTACCGCACAGAAATATGTGACCACAGGGGTGGTAAATAATCCCAGTGGTGCAGTGTTTTGACACCATTAAAAGACCGCTATCTGAGGTTGTGTCTTCACTGGCGACATCACAGAATCTGTAGTCAGAAGTCATGTAGTGCATGTCAAATCACAACTGAAATCTGTGTCTGCAGCAGAGTGTGAAACTGTATGCCATGCCTGAGAAGCATTCTGAACTGTTACTCAACTCTGTGCAGCTCCGTTTTAAAAGGCAGTTTTGTGGTGTTGTTGGGGTGTGGTCAAACCAAGTTCCTCCGTTTACCACTTGCCACAGACTGAAGCCTGTTTCATCCCGGCCCAGAGTGCAGTATGCTCTCTACCCACATGCTCGACGGCCTTGGCATGCTGTACTTTGTGGGATCCAAATTAGACCAGTATGGGAGAACATAAAGTGCTGACCCCTCCACAATTGATCCACCCTCATATTATGGAGCGTTTCTGAGACAAAGATTGGCTTTGTCAGTGTTGGTTGCTGCTGTTTATGCCCAAACAGTCTGCTGATAATTTGGAAATAAAAAGCTCATAACAGTGTCATAAATCAATCTTTATTTTTCAGAATCTACTTCAGTAAGTCAGAAATGAGTTGGACATAGTGCACCGACATTACACTGAAGGAGCACCAGTGATCGTTCTACACAGCTGTGGTTTTTAATTTAAGAATACAATGAAACGGTTGTGTCCCTCCCACAAACTGCACACATGGTTTCAGGGCAAATCAAATTGCAAGCCACTGACCAATGAGCAAAGTGCAGGAACCTGTCCTTCTCCAAGGGTTTAGGCTGTGTGATCACTCCTAATAAACAATCATTACCCCTATTCAGACAGTGCACGGCCCAGTAGTCCCCAGGTCACATGCTGAAGATCTTTTCCTCCTCCTGGTCCATTCTTCTTTTCATGCTTCTGTTTGTCACATGTCAGGAGAGGTCTGGAAAAACTGTGAGAAGAGGAAAAACATGCCCGTGGTTGAGACGATGTTACTCTCTTCCCCTTAGTATGAGAAAGAGTGAAAGAGCACACACACAGCACAGCGGTTGGTAGCCTGCAGTACTTCCTCATTATGACTGCTGTACGGTGGCAGATAGGCGTTGATTCTGACCCGTCATTTTCACCCACAGACTCTCTGTAGGGCTCACTAAAGGACAAGTATTTTGGTCAGTTGTGCTGCAGAGCACCCAGGCAGAGGGCAGGCTGTGAGAAACTTTCCAGTACCGAACACGTGAGTGAAGTTCACCACTGTTTCTGCTTGTTTTGTTTTTTTTCATGAGCATTTTCTCTGACACCAATGTGCCAGCACCCTCTTCCTCATTACTCACTACCTTAAATTCTTGGATGATATTAGAACATGTTGCTCTGTCTCCAGTTATTGTTTTGTAGCTTTTCAGGGGCAATGAAGTGTATTTTGGATTGAAGGTGAAACTGGTGACTGTCAGATTGGAACAGAAGTGTTTGAAACTGGAGCAACTAAAGTCATTTTATATAACCAGTCAGGAAGAAAGTGACTGAGAACATCTGCTACCGATATTTCTGCCAAGTTTCTCACATTTCTGTCAGCTACTTCAGTATATTTAAAGGAGGAATGTGGACTAGGCGAAACGTTGCAATCCATAAGCTGTGTAGGGGCACTATTTAAGTTTTTACAACAGTGGCTAACCAGAGGGTGCCCTATTTAGGCTTATGTTATGCTTACAGTGTGTTATATTAAAGTATATATAGCTTTTTAAATGTTGCTGCTAACCACAGAGCCAGGCAGGAAGGAACTCAAGAGGATGCGATGATGCAGACTGACATTTAACCCAGCATCTTATATATATTTTTTAAATATAGCCATTGCGGTTGGGAGCATATAGGGTGCTTATTAGTTGAATCATTCGCTTTGCTGTTTGTGGTTGTCTCTTTGTTCTGGGTTGTTAAACAAACATGTTCATGGTATTAGAATAAAGAAATACTCAAATTTTCCCACAGCTGCAAAGCTTTGGTTAGTGATGATGCTTTGAATCTTTTCACTGCTATTCTCTGGATGGCATAAAATAACTGATTAAAGCAAAAGCATCCAGCCATACCTGAATGCACTTTGCCTCATTAAGTTCGATACAGGAAGGCTGCAAGTTTAGCAGCTACTCTTTTGCAGGACTGCAGTTTCGCCTGTCATCACTGTTGTTTTTCAAGGTTTGCGTAAATGGCTTTGACAGGATGTTCATTTTTACACACAGAGTTCCTAGTGATGGATGTATGCATTTCACTTCCATCTGCTCCGTATTGTACCCAAACACATACAGTAAACAAGTGCAGTGGTGCACACTTGCCCGCACCGCATCAGAGACTGCATTTAAGGTCAGAGAACGGTCAGGACTGGTTAGCTTGGATGTCTCTGTGTGATCTGACACGATCTGTGGTTGTGGCAAGCTAAGCTGGCCAAGTTACCTATTCATGCAGTGAATGTGTAAATGAAAGACGGAATTTCCTTTGTAACTGTTAAATAGTACTATAGTGGGTTTGTTCAGAGTAAATAATAATGAATTGTCTGTTCTGTATTTGCTGAGCAGCGATTCTACTGCAGGTGGCACCTTCAGATCATTGTACATGCACATCTGTTTGGTAAAAATATAAATAGCATATTTTCTAAGTACTGGATGAATATTTTTGTGTGCTTGTAGACGTAAACTTATATAATTTATTTGTATTTTGTTGAAGTAAACTGAACCACGAAGAAACTCAAATCAGTCAAATCAAGTTAATTGTCATTTTGCTGTACATGCACAGTAATACAGGATAGATGAGAGAGCCTAATAACTTAAAGCAATTTAAATAAACAAGTGTTTGCATGTCTGGATCAGCAGTTCAGCATTCTGACAGCTTGTGTCATGAAGCTGTTGATCATTCTGGAGGTTCTTCCTTTGATGCTCCGGAAACGTTTGCCTGATGGCAGCAGTTCAAACAGGTCATGGAGACGGTGTGAGGAGTCCTTGACAGTGTTCAGTGTCCTGCTCCTGCAGCAGCTCTGGAAAAGTTCTTGGACAGAGGTGAGGGAAACTCCGATGACCCTCTCAGCTCCTCTAACTATCCTCTGCAGGACTTTTCTGTCTGACAGACTGCAGCTGGAGCACCAAGTTTAGATGCAGGATGTCAGAACGTTCTCCACCACATCTCTATGAAAAGTCCTGAGGATGCTGGCAGGGAGAGAGGCTTGTTTCTGCTTCCTCAGGAAATGCAGTCTCTGCTGGGACTATTTGATTGTCGCTGCAGTGTCCTTATTCCAGCTCAGGTCCTGCGAGATCTGCACTCAGAGGAACTTGATGTTCTCCACTCTCTCCACTATGCAGCCGCTGATGCTGAGGGGAGCATGCTCAGGATGTGACCTCCGGAAGTCAATGATCATCTCCTTTGTTTTGTCCACGTTGAGCAGCAGGTTGTTCTTACTGCACCAGCCCTCTAGGTGTTTCACTTCATCTCTGTACATTGATTCCTTGTTTTCGCGAATGAGTCCCACTACTGTGGTATCATCAACAAACTTGAGGATCTGGATCCCCTCATGTGTGGCTGCACAGTCGTGTGTTATCAGTGTAAACAACAGTGGATTAAGTACACAGCCTTGAGGAGATCCAGTGCTTAGTGTGATGGAATTGGAGATGTTCTCTCTGACTCGGACAGACTGGGGTCTTTCAGTCAGAAAGTCCAGGACCCAGAGACATATGGCGGTATCCAGACCGAGTAGGAGGAGTTCATCTATTAGTCCCTCGGGGATGATGGTATTAAACACTGAGCTGAAATCAATGTACAGGATTCTAGCGTAGGTGTCTATTTTCCAGGTGGGTGATGACTGAGTGCAAGGTGGTGGATATTGCATCACTGTTGTTACACGTGTTGTCACACACAACACCAGTCTTGGTTAATATAGATGCACAGCCCCCCGCCTCGGCTTTTTATCAGAATCTCATACTTGAAGGAATAAAATAGTGTTTTTTTTTTGACATATTAGATTTGTTGACCTCTTTTATATCTCGCCTTGATCTGATTATGTGAGCAGTTTACATTATTTATCAGTGTTGATCTTGCTTATGTAATGAAAGCACGTTGTCCTCTCCCGTAGGCTTTTATCAGATCAGATAATGTCTGGGAGATTCTTTGTTCCAGGTCCAACTGATGGCCGTTGTCAGTTTGTCTTCACTCCTCGTGACTCCTCCTTATCTCCTTTCAGCAGTGCAGTCCAGGAGCAACCGTCACATTTCTCTGAGAAACTCCTCCAGTGTAGTCATTTCCATATTCAGCCTTTACATTCATCTTCCCATTTTTGGAAACAATATAATTAAGGCAGAGGACAACCTATTACTTATTGCTGTGGGAACTACAAATTATATTTGGTTTTCTAACTTTGTAGTTTTTAGAGCAAATTCCATATTTAGCTTTTTACCAGCCATGTTTAAGTTACCGTGTCATCATCCTGCGCGTGTTTTGTCAGACTCTGCAAGCTGTAGTGTTGTGAAAGGTGGTAAATGTCTGTCTTTTTGACTTTTGGCATGTTCAAGTTTAAAATACAACCCTGCTGTTTCTCTCTCAAAGACATTTGGGTTTCACAACTAGGCCGTTCTAAAGTAAGTGGGACAGTTGTGGCTCCTGAGAGTCATATCTCTGCAGAGGAATATAGAGAGATAATATTTGCAGAATCAAGCTCTGCAGTGCCCCAGGAAGGAGAAAACAAAGTGTGCTAGGCTTGTGAATTTCGTATGCTCATGTTTTCAAACATTACCGTTTTACATTTTTCTGATTTCACTTTTTCCACAGAATGTTTCATTGTTGCTGAGTTCCCTTCTATTTAAAAAATGCTAATAATAAAACCCCGATAGGGATATCCTCAATTTCACCTCACTTCCTCATTTAGCCTACACCAAGATTAGGGCTGGTTTAGAGGCCAGTCAAACTTGTGCTTGGCAGTGAGTGGTGCCATCGCCATGTAAACTGATCTAAGGGGAGGTAAGACATAACGGCCGAGGTGTTAGACGACCAGGCCAGGCAGGAGTTAGTCACAGGATATTGCCTAGAGAGGCCTTAAGATCATATGATGGGCCTGTGAGGAAACACATGCTCTCAGATAGGCAAAAAACAAAGTGCAGATAGTGTACTCTTAATAAGATAAGTCCCTAAGCACACACAAACGTTCTCTAATAAAACTGCACTGTAAAACGTCCTCTGGTAGGGACGTTTAACTGATCTGGATCCCCTATACTGTGTGTTATTTGGGTTGGTTAGTCCCCACACTGCTTTTATTGCACATCATCAGATATCCTGTATTTGTTGGTGTGCTGACTTTACCTATTGCAGTATCATTTATCCTACTCTGAACTGTTGTACTACACATGCACCATTTCAGTCACTGCAGTACAAGACATAGTAGACAACAGAGGGACAAAGCTGTTCCCTCTCAGCCCTGTCCTGGGTTAACTTGTTTTCCTGCTTGCAGGGACTAGAGGCTATCCTCATTAACAGCCCTGTGCCTCTCAGAGACAGAAGATCGGGTTGCCACTGCCCTGATCAATGAGTCAGCCAGTCCTCTGGGAGCTACAGAGCTCTTTACCAGTACTCAGTCTGCTTGGTTAAGTGCACTCCCACCTCCTCCCATTTCCTTCAGCTGCTCTTTGCCCACATGAGTGGATTTCCTTCTGGACTACAAATGCACACCTTTAACGGTTACTCAGACCACATCCTGTTGGAGTTGGAAAAAACAAATACATCATTGTGTTGCTTTTAAACCATATTCCTTACAGAGGGATGGCAGCTGTGACTGTAGTTGTCTGCAGTACCTCCTGGTGTGAGATAATGTGGAGTCTTGGTCAGTGCCACTGATTTGA
This sequence comes from Stegastes partitus, assembly GCF_000690725.1. Lineage (NCBI taxonomy): Eukaryota > Metazoa > Chordata > Actinopteri > Pomacentridae > Stegastes > Stegastes partitus. The sequence goes on from NW_007579765.1 coordinate 24,674, forward strand.
ACAAATCAGATAAGCCATTCTGTTTTTCCTCCTCCCTCTTGCAGGAAATGGTTCAATAGTGTTTCTATTGGAATAACCCAAGCTAACCTCAGAGGTAGCTCTTAGCTTGTATATTTTGGAACAGTAATAAATGCCACCAGGCAGTGCTAAAACAGTGCAGTCTTCTTATTAACCTGAAAGAAATGTGCTGCCTATTATTCAGTGCTTCCTTTTAAGGTTTGTACAGCTGTGCTGCTGGACGGAGGAATTCTAGTTGTTACCTGTATTTGATAGGGGTCAACCAATATCAATATTGATACTAGTTATCAGTAATTAGGGAGGCTATTATTTGGAACTGTTATATATTGTCTGTGAAAAATGAAACTTATGATGTCAAAGTTTTTAATAATATAAACTCCAGCACAACTTTGTTTAATTTATTCTGTTTATTTATGTTTAATGAAAGGAGAGCTTGTCAACATTTATCCCTCAGTGTTAGTAGGTCATTACTTGTGTCAGACAATTCTGTGGATAGGACATGTTCAAGACAACAGTAGTGCATTTTATTGTTCATTTATTTGATCAGGGATCAGTTAAAAAACAAAAAACAACAACAAGCATGAAATGGATAGTTGGAAAAATGCTGAATATTGGGTCCGATAAACACATTGATCAAACCAAAACCCTATCTGTAGGTAGTCAGGTAGGTTAAAATTTTATTTGCAGTTTTATTATAACTTAAAATATTTCAATTGCAGTGTATTTTTTTTTCTGTTATGCTAATAACTCTGAAAGATTTAGAATTATAGAGGCAGAGACTTCAGTTTTGGTCAAAAATGATCAATTATAATTACTTCTTTAAATATTGTCATTCAGTTTTAATTCATGGGTTAATAGTCAGGGGGTTATAAGTAGGTGAGGCTAAAAATACAGCATATGTTTAAAGACAGTTTCCTACAGCGTCACTTGTCCTGATTTTCTCAGAGACTTGTTTGTTGCTCAAAGTGCTTTTTTGGTTAATGGAAAATCATGTGTTCATATTTCAGCGATGCTTGCTGGTACCTCTAGGGATCAGACACGTGGTTAAAGACACCGTCTGTTCTGAGAGGATCCTACTTGTGTTGGTATTGTAAGGAACAACTTCTCTCTTCTCTGGGCTTTTCTCAGGTGTAGTTTGCTGATACACAGTCATGCTGAAAGCGGGCGCCACGAAAGTGGGGCTGCCCAAGCCGGGACTCCAGGAGCGGGTGAGGCAGGCCTCCGTGACTTCATCTTCCTCCACTACCACCACCTCCACAGCCATGAAGACCTCCAGATCTTCCAACATGTTGGCCTCAGACCAGCGCCTCAGCAGAGTGAGTTACAAGCACACTATGATTACCCAGTGACTGACATGGTGATACGTTTACACTGAGTTTGAAGTTCTAAAGTGATTCAAATGAACTTACTTCAGAATAGCAGTGTTACTAACAGCAACTGTGTTTCTAGCTGAAAAGAGCCAGCAGTGATGATGCCTTGACAAAACCTGCACTGGGAGCTGCTGCCTCTGGCTCCCGCATGAAGAAGACAGTGACCACTGGAGCCATTTCAGATCTGGCTGAGGCTCGCCCTCGCAGCCTGTCGGGTAGGAAACAGATCACTCTAAATGGCAAATATTGCAGACCTCCTTAGATTCATATCTTTTGTCAGAGTCATTGAACTAACCACTTGCAGCCACTAGAGGGCCCCAGTACCTCACTAAAGCTGCTGCAGCTCCACGGTGCTGGTGCTGCCAGCGTGAGAGATGCTTCCTTCACTCTTTTTTTTCTGTGTCTCTTGTTTATTCTTGTTTCATTGGCACTGGTGAGGTGCAGGTGGCTAACGACTGAAGTTCTCAAGGTTTTGGTCCAAAACTGAAATACTGAGCGTATTCATAGTCTGCTCCTCAAACAACATCTGCTCAGGCGTGGGAACAGCAGGATATGCTTCGGATGACAAATGAGGAAAAAAGTGTTTTTCCATCCATGAAAGTGGCAATGTTTTTGGCTGGACTTATGACATTATTTGCTTTCGTCTTCTTCTTCATCTTTTTTTTTTTTTTTTTTTGAAAGCTTCTATAAAATGCCAATAGATGGTGATTTTGTTTAGTCCGACTTGAGGCCAACACTCACATTTATATAGTACACAATTATATATGGCATAGAAACTGAAATCAGGAATGTCTTAAAGTCTTGCTTGAAAATAACCCACAATTAACTGATTTTCAAAAGCTGCCAATTTATGCGCCGCGTGCATGATAAATTATCAGCCTAATTGTGTCAGCTATAATCTGACTATTGTTACACGATATAGAAACATACTTTTAAAATGTAATTCTCGTTTATCTGAATCTTGCACATCTCCCTGACTTTGTGGCTCTGTGAGCTAACTTTGCACCGACCACTTCCCTCCTAGAAATTCAGGGAAATGATACAGATGGCTTTTTTCTGTGTGTTTTGGTTCGACTCAGTGGCAAGATTTTGAAATGATTCTTGTAAAAATTGTATTTTTTGTACCAAGCTTGTGTTGCTTTCTCTGACATGCTGTTCTGCACCCTTCATTTAGCACAACCCAGGAATAACCACAATTATGAGAAATACAGCAGGTCAAACTGAACCGGACAGATTCCCTTGGACACTAAATGAGCCATTCTGGTTTCTACACAAGGTTACCACAGATAGTGTTTCCCAAGTATGGACTTCATTTTACAGTAATCAAGGGAAGATTAACATCTTGTGGATTATAGCCAACATGATGTAATTTTTAGGTTTGGCAAAACATTATTGGGACATTAATCTCAAGTGGTCTCTATCACATGTTTAGGCACATTTTGGACAATACCTCCATCATGCTGTGTCCATCCCATCCATATATGGTTCATATCGTCTGTGTTTGCTTTCCTAGTCACTAAAATACTATATATGAACAAAAGGTTGTTATGTCATGATGAACACTTCTCATAAGTATTTTTATTATCTGTTAACTTGTATGCTAGTATTGCTGCTAACTAAATAGTGCAACTACAAATCGACCTGATAGCAAAACATGTATTACATGAAGGACAAATATGGCGGTCGATAATGACAGGGATTTGTTTGCAGTAATTAATGTTGTTCACAGCACACCCTTGGAAAATCCTCTGTGTGGGAGATAGCTGTGTTTGTTTAGGGCGGCCCATCCACACAGTGTGTAGATGCTGCGCTCTGGTGAATTTCTTCTTCAAAGCGCTCTTGTGCTGAAGCGGAGATAATTGAATTCTACTTGACAAAAGACTCCAGAGGAGCTGAGAAACCACGGCCAAGTGAGGCTCTCTCGCTTGTTTCAGATACAATTAGACCATGATCAGCTTTCACTGGATTGGGTTCTAATTAACCAAAGTTTGTTATTTTAGAGTGTTTTCACACCCAAGGACAAGAACAGATTCCTACTTTGTACTAGTTATAATAAATTCATGACTCTTCACATACTAGATCTGGCCTAGTTTTGGACAAGCAAAGTTAAGGACAGGGAGATTTGTAATTCTTGGTCATGAAGATCAAATCATGTCATGAGTAGTTGGAGCTGTAATGCCACATACGCTGACCTTTTGTGCTGAGCTTGTTTTCCATCCTGGTCCCAGAGCTTCTGACCAGCCTCACTACAGAAACAAAATAATCCAAAAACACATAATCCTCTGCATTTTAGCTCTAAACAAAGTTAACCTACTTTGTTTCCTCTTATGTGCCGAAGTCCAAAGATATGATAATTTCACATCATTGAATATTTTTCATCTAAATAATTTAACTCAAATTACAGTAAACATCTCAATATTTCATAACACACACTTCTTCAGGAAATACACTCACATGTGTACTTACTGGCGTACTCTGACCTTGCATACAATTGTGTGACAGTCAGGACAGCAGTGGATGCTTTTGCTTTGTGATTCCCCTCAGGCTAGCTGTGTTGTTCTGCACCTGGGATGGGACTCTACTCGAGTGCACATCAAGACACATGAAGACAGACAATAAGTGGATATGTCAAACAGGTCTCCAAAAGCAAGCTAATCTTTTGTGTGGAAAATCAAATCTGACACCTGAAAAAGCCGTGACGCTTAACCATGCGTGCAAGCTATGGCAATAATCATTTAGCCTGCTGCTTTCAATACTAAGTCTGATTTGAGAGTTCTTCTGAAATATTCACACAGGGGAGATGGCATGATTTGAATATAGATTGGGGTGTTGCTCTCTGGTATTTTGAACTCTTTGAGATGTAATGCTCTGAAATGTCTTGGGTGTCCGTGTTTATTGATGTGGAAGGGAAGAAAAACATCTGTTAGAAGAAGATTTTGGGTGAGAAGAAGAGTGGGAAAAAAAAACAGAAATTGCACTATGACATTTTGGGATAAACATGCTGGCTGTGACACTGCAATGTGTCTTCAGGCTTGCCTGAGCGATATTGTCACCCATCAGGTTGGTCGTAAACAGACGAGCTTCTCCCCAGTGGATGTATGACATTATACGCTGACAAGAAGCTGTCAGGGCTTACTGGGCTCTAAGGTACACTGCAGCAGAACTGTCATCATACGCGTCAAGTGGTAATTGAGTCTCTTCTCAGAGGCCGTCCAAGTATATTTTGTGACTGTGGTTGTATGACAGAATCCTTGCTTAGTGGTGAAAAATGTAAGAAGTGTGAGAAACACGATTAAGCAATGCACCATCACTGTATGAAGCACCAGTAACCAGCAACCATTATTTTTAAATGTATCGCTTCCTTTCGAGCAAAGCATTGCTAATTGAATGCAGAAATAAGAACTGCATCAGATATTTTCTCAAGATTTGTCAGAATGGGGTCAGATGTGCCTGTGATATTGTACATTTTAAGATAATAAACAAACATGGTCTGATTCAAGTGCTAATGAGTGCAATATCTGAGGAGATGTCATGGGTTTTGTACAACAGTCAGTCATTACACTGATCTGTGGTGCCTTTATTCCATGGATGAAATCAACTCACTTTCGGAGCAAACTGATATTTTATTGTGATCTCTGAAAAGTGTATATATTTTTTTTTGTCTCTAATTCTAACTGGATATCAGCTATGCAGTTATGACCTTTGTAATGCAAATGAAAGATCTCAGCGTAGTCACTTCAAAACTGTAGCTATAAAAAACTCAATTCAAGCACTACATTTTTATGAAGGCTGTAAACCGTCGAGCAAAAATACTCGGAGTGAAATCTTCACAGGTTAATGGGCTGCACATACACTGACAGTATTGGCTCAAAAGCTCCCCTGGCTAACAGTCTGACCCCCGCCCTCGCCTGCCCTCACAGCATGCCGTACTAATGAGTCAAAACTGTTATTTTTGCTAATGGAGTCTTGTCCCTATCCCAGTTGGCACTTTACCAACTCTACCGTGCTGTCAGACAACGGGTTAAAACCCAGCCTCGTCCTGATGACTTATTTAAAACACCTCATCAATAATTCAGTAAAGCTTTCACTCAGAGAGGAGTCCCTGTGGAGTGTGCAAGGAGAAAGACAGAAGGAGATAAAACTGCCCCGTTCTATAAATAACAGGCCTGGTGGGGAAGACTGTGGGGCATAACTTTCTAAATGGGTGCTTCATTGATGGGTGCTCTCCGTCACCTCTGTTGGGTCGATGCTTTCACTCTGATCATATTGTACTATGAGGTGAACGAAAAATGTCCTTCAGTAAGTTGGTTGTTTGGTGGATCTACTTAAAGGAAAGCAGTACTGTCATAGTTTGTATTCAGATTGTTCTGCTTCAGTATTTATCCATCTCTACTAATACTGATGTGTTTCCAAGTTATGTGATGCTTAATGATTTATTCCACAGTTCCATCACTGAAAATACAATGAAAGTACAACAGAGTACAACAGTATGCGTTTCCAGATTCACCTGTAATGGCTGTCAGCTCTTTAGCACGACTTCACATTATATTTCAGGTTGTGTATGTTTTCTAGCATATAGTGTCACTTTTTGCCTTAAGTAAAAAGTTGACAACACTAAATTTAAAACCTCATGCACCTGCCACTTTTACTGTGTTTTTGCTGCAAGCTGTTATTCTCCTGACTGGCATGTGTCAACGTGATACTGTATCCGTCTAACTCAGTGGAAACTAGAATACTGACTTACATAAAGAGAGATTGTTTCACTGGTCTTCTTTGCTGAGGTTGTTGCTGTCATGATCACCACTAGTCAAGTGCATGCTGGATTCTGAATGTTGACTTTTGCTTGTCTGGTTTAATTGAACGGGAAATGCTGTAGGCTTTAGAGGAAACTTTATTTTTTACTGTGTCTTTTAAAGTTTTTCGAACATCCATAAACCAAAAACAGGAGGTTATTTTTGTTAACCTCCAGTCTCTGTTGTATGGACGGTCTGCTGTCAGTCAGTGATGGAATAGATGTTTGTCTGATTGTTTACCATAAAACCAGATAAACTATGACTTCCTCTTGTATCATTTGCTTATACCTCCAATGGACTGTTACAGATTTCTGTACGATGCCACTGAAGTGTAAGTAGATCTTAGTTAACAGTCAAGAAAAGAATAAGCACAGCAGGGAAACGACGCCGAGCTACAGATATTATGGACCCAGACTGTGTGTAAGTTTTGCTATACGCGACCCAGACACCAGACTCAGCCATAGCATGTGGTCCCAGCAGGGCCCTGTCTGTCTGTGTACGTCAGTGTTTGGGAAGCAGAAGGAGAGAGAGAGGTATAGTCCTTGAGCTCCTCATATCTGTCAGATAAATTAATCAAACGTGCCTCAGTCCACTGGGACACCTCAGCCTGCATAAGCACTCAGCCATGACGGACAGACAGCAGTAGAACGACGTACATGCTTGCACATGCAAATATACGTTAACAATATGCATGCAGAATTACCCACACCTTTCCTTCCTATGTCTTCCACAGTGCCCTGTCCACATCTAAATATTTTACACTGAATATATGATATGATGATGTACTGCTCTGTTTATTGTGCATGCAGTGTTATAAAGATTATGGTAAGCGTGAATAGCTTTACTCCTACTTACTACAGAGCTGGTTTGCTTCCAAGGCCAGAATTAACACTGTTTCTACATATCTGGCATCAGCGCAGACATAAACACACCTGGCCCTTTTTAGGTTTGTTGACCACAGTTTTGGCATGAAGTTTGAAATTCCTCTCTTGAGAAGCTTGTGAACCCAGTAAGTCCCTGAAAGACACAAGACAGAGAGAAATGGTCTTGCCAGATCTTGAAAGAGGCCTGTTGGGCCCACAGAGATGGGCGTCCTGTGGTGAGGAGAACATTCTTAGTTGGATTAGAGGCATGTTTGTTTACCAAGGTGGATGTGCTGCGCCAGGACGAAAGGAGGGGAGAATATTAAGAACGGAAGAGGAAACTGTACCAGCAGTTTATGCAACATTCATAAGAAGTGAAAAGGCTTGGGAACAGCCACATACAGTGTTGTATCACAGGACGGGATATTCAACCTGACGTGGGCAGAATCATGTGGCAAACTCAACCTTCCTTGCTGCTAGTAGAGAATTTTTTAAAAGCCTCTTCTGGCTGGCACTTAGAGTACATTATGAATCAAACACATGTTGTGGAAAAAATGCATCTACAGCTGTAAATGCTGATTTCTTTATTATTCTGCCTGTCATTTAATTTCACAGTTCTTTCAGCAGTGAACACAAAGGAAACAAACTGGCAGCTCTGAGGTTACGCAACAGAGATGCTCATCCTCCTAAAAATATCAGCGCTTATCTGTGTCACGTATGGCTTTAAAAAATGGGGATGCAGTTAAGATGAATTTTAATTTCTGATAAATACATTCATGCGTATTTGTGCCTTTGGCTGAGTGAAACTTCTTTTGGACGACGATCACACAGCATACTGTATCACAGGCATACAGCTGAACTGAAACAGTAGGATCTCGTTGGATGACTGTAAACTGAGGTTGGATTTAAAAAAAAAAAAAAAAGCACTATGACTGTCGCGTCCTTAAAGGTGCACATCACAAAACATCTATTTTAAAAAGTCAGCAGTTATTTTTTTAGGTCATTTCTTGTAACTGGACACATAAATAAATTTTAACTATCTTTTTAAAAATAGTTATGACAACAATTACCTCAGTGTTAAAGCGACTTTCATGATAATGTCTTGATCATGGTGCACACCTGCATAAAAATACCACAACATGATTACTGCGGACCCAAAATGGAGACCACTCCAACTGAAAAGTGATTTTTGCTTCCCAACTTTGTTCTTCTGTGCAGCTCCGGCTATCATAAATATTTAACACATGCATTCATTGTCAAAGAGAGAGGACAGACAAAAACAAGCTCTCCTCTCTGTAGCTCCACACAGTTCCACTAAAACTAGCACACCACCCCCCCATCTTTATGCACTCGTAGGCGCACCCACATACACACTCGTGCTGTTGTTTCCTGCTGTGTGCGCTGCAGTGAGAATGGTAGTGGAAGCCTGGGGTGGCCTCTTATCCCCAGATCAGCATCTCTTTTCCCCATTTATTAAGACTTTTATTGGAAAATTGCAGTTCTGCCTCTGCATGGGGGAGCAGGCATGGGAGACTGTACGAGAGATCTCACGCTACAAGTTCACTTGAAAAGAAAAGAGCTGCTCTGTCACCATCTGCCAAAAATACAAATGCTGCCTTTCCTTTGCTGCTGCTCCTCCTTCCTTCCTTCTTCCCGCCACCCTCCTCTCTCTCTCTCTCTCTCTCTCGCTCTCCCTTATACTTGTCCTTTCAGTAACATTCAGAGGGACGGATCATCTCACCATTGTTCAACTGGTATTGGTGAGAGTAAACTGGCTGGCAGCAGTGGGAGGAGGTGTGTTAATATGCGTGTGTGGCCCAGGAAGCCACTCCTCCTCTGAGCTGATTCCAGTCATCACAGCGATAATGAAGTGCACACAGCGCTGCCTGCTCGCCCGCTTGCCAGCGTGACATACTGTCACCGTCCTGGAGGACACGCACACTCGCACACACCTCACAGTCACTCGCTGACAGGACAGGCAGCCTGCCGCCTCACACATGCACACACACACACACACACTCGCACAGTCCTGGGAAGGAGTGGAGAAAAGAAAAGGAGACCAGAAGGAGGGAAGAATAAGAAGAATTTTACATCTCTTTGGCTTTCCTCTGTATGTGACTGACCAGCGGTGATTGTGGGTGCTGAACAGAGACAACAATCCCGCCTCTCACACACACACACACCTCTCCCCCCGCAGCCACGGATTCTTGGATTAGTCTGCCCCGGTGTGGAGTGTGGGAGTCGCGGAGCGGACCAACATGGGGAACCAGGCAGGGAGACAGGAGGAAACAGAGTCAGGTCTGCTTCTTGTGTTGTGGTTTGCCTCAGCATCATTTATTCTTCTTTGTCTGAGTCTGAATTTTTCTGTTGATGTGAAGAACAAAGACGTGAATTTTCTAAATACGAGCTAATCTCCTGTCATGTCTTGTCTGGGTTCATCGCTGACAGACAAGTCCTGACTAATGAGTATGACCAAGATGCACACAGACAAAGCATTTACTGAATATGCCCTGGAGCCTCAGGAGCTGTTTGAGCGGGTTAGAAGTTAGTTCTCTCCTCTGTTCTTCTGCTATTATTTATGTCAGCATGTCCACGCTTTTTGTGAGATTATGTGGTGTGTTGTGCTTCTGCATCCACTCCGTTTGTCTGTATGTGTAGCTATTGGGAATCTGGTGGGGGACAGTGCTGAGCGAGATTTGCCTGACAGTCAGCATGAGGGAACCTGCTAGAGGAGATGGTATCATCACTCTCATGCTCACATCCTTCTACTGCCCCGAGCTCACTGCGCCTCCGTAAGATTTCCATTTCAAAGTCCCTCTGAACTGCACTCCGCAGCAACTTCACGCTTATCTACAGACAACCAAGCTCTTCCACATCTTTGTAACCCCTTTCTGTAACAAAGCGAATATTTGCATCTTAATATATGTGTACTCGTGTATGTATGTAGAGCACACACATCACAGCTGTCACAACTGAATCCTTAACCCTGACCCTGACCTCGTCCTTATTCCAACCTAAGTTGTAACCCCTCAAACAGTCGTCTCTCCCCCTGGGTACCACGATGACACACGTCCCCATGGGTTAGTGTGTAGTCAAGTTAAAGTCCCCTCTGGGATATATGAACATGAAACACACGCACACACAAACATTCTCGTTTTATCAGTGGTGGGTGTTAAGCTGCATCATTTCATAGCGGTGGCGTGTGTTGCTTGAAGATAGAGCACAGTAGGCTCAGATTGGAAGGCAGTGGTAGCAAGCTGCTGCATGCTCACTAAGATTAGCTCCCAGTTTCTTCTCTGCACGCACACACACACACAAAACAAAGCATTGCTGAGTACTGAATTAAAAAGTTGGAACAAAGAAGGGGAATATTACCTTCTTTGATCTCACTAATTACCATCTATTTGCCAAACAAAATATAGCTGCTCGTTGATAAATGCTACTCTACATACAAAGTCATTATAAGATTGGTACTCCAAGGTACTGTATGGAGCTATGCGTGGCTAAAAATCTAATGAGTCAGAGTAGAATGTTTGCTGTATAATAAATCATGCCCTCCAGGCTATGAAAAGTCTTTAAAATCTCCTTGGTACAGTCCTCTATGGTCCTTGGTGCAGCGGCTCACATGAACCTCCATTATGAAATGAAACAGTCAGCTATATTGTTAATTGATTGACCTGTTTTTTTTTTTTTTTTTTCATAAATTCAACCTCCGCTTTCTCAAATGAGCTGCTATAGTAATGAGAATTGATCATCAAATGGCTGCATTTTTCATTATGCCCGCACATGACATTAAGCTATAGATCCAAGAGCGCTGATGCCAAAGACACACATAAGCCTTTCAGTCTATATTTTTACAAGGTAGTGATAAAGTAATGAGCATAAAGACTTTTAGCTGAAGCAGTAGTTTATTATCTGCTTTGCACTTATAAACAGCAGTATTGTGACGTACAAGACAGTGGACATGGACACAGTAAAGCTTCTGATCCTTCATTAGCTTCCGTTCCACCCAGACGATGAAACGGCCAGCTCAGGTTTGTCAGACTTTGGACTTGGAAAGTGGAATAACAATTCTGGTAGTAGGAAAAGAAACGTGGGAACAGGAGGAACTCTTTGGTATTTGATTGATGGTGTTATCTCTGAAGTGGAAGGCTAAGGAGTAAGCTGTCTGCTGCAGTGATAAGCAGGTCGTTATCAGAACCGAACTCCACTGACGGCTACTACAACGAGCCTTCCTGTCTCCCCACTGGCTCACCAGGAGAGCAGCCAAGACCAGAGCCTGTGGTCAGCATGTTGTCAGCTGTTGATGAATTGTCGGTAAAATATAGTCCAATAACAGCGGGTCTATTTTCAGGACTACAACTCAGTCAGTCAAACCCATTTGGGCTCAGGATTAAAAGAACGTTAGAACATGTTTGTGTAGTGAGGTAAAACAGATTGTCGTGACTTTCACATGGTCAAAAATGGGAAATATCAAACACTTGTGGTTCTTGCAGAAGTTTGACTGGGATGCTTGAGGGTAGCTGTAATGTTCAAGGATGCTGCCAAAAACTTGGAAAAACAATGTTTTTTAAAAGTAGGGGATGGGGCTAATATCAGTGTAACATTTAGCATGTTGTCATTAGAATAACATTGTTCTTTCTCTCCACGTATTGGTAAAACAGTAACATTAAGTTTGTTATGGGTTTTGGAGTGAGCTCAGACATAAAGTTCCACGATGCAGACATCCCACACCATATGTCCCAAACACTGCCATTTCTCTAACATTTAATACTTTCCTCACCTCAATGTAGGACTACTGATACCTGCCTATGTATATATCTATATATCTAGATTGATGGAAGGAGTTTGTTTCAACTCATTTCCAGTCTTGGCCAGCTGACACACGAAGCTGTATTTTCAAGTTGGATTAATACTCTGCATGACTCATGCTTGGTGTACTCGATGCCATTTTCAGGGCCCATCTGTTCAAAAAGTTTGATCTGGATTTGGAAATACTATATTTAGCTATCCAGGATTAGGTAATTCATTTTACTTTTGAGCCAGTTTTTCAAAGCAGCAATTTAAGACAACCAGATTGGGACCACCCGTGCTCGAAACAGAAGTAAATATCACCATGAAGGCTACTAGCTATGAAAAAACAAATGGATAAATAGTCAGCATTGGGTCACGCTAAGTGTTTTAATGCTTACATTTCCATTTTTTTTAAATAGTCAGAGCCCTCGTCTGACTCACTTTTTTGGAATCTACCCAAAATCCATCCTGCTAAGATCAGGATAATCCTTTTTAAAATGTATTTATTTTATTACAAGTATCCCAATTCTTCTGAAAAAGTTTTGAACTGCACATACTGAAGGCTTGATCCAAATAAAAAGCAATACTGGATTAAAGGATCTGGTCCAAGTTTCTTTTTTCCCCCTTTTGAATAATCTATTTTAAAGATTTGATCAAATCTGCTCGTCAAAATCTGATTAGATTGCTTCTAAACTATATTTTCCTTGTTTCATACATAAACCTCGCTCTGCTTTGCCTCTTCTCAGACATTCAGTGACATCTGCCTTCCTCTTTCCCTCAAGCATTGGGATAGTTTTGCTTATTGACATTGTTTTAGCAGCCAAAAATACAGACAGATGAGGTCCCAAGACCACCCCCTGAGTAGCCTCAGCTGATATCTTCAGACTCACAGTAAATGCCTATCTGTGTCGCCGACTCATTGTACTGGGTGGGTATTTCTCCCAGACTTCCACACTACCATGAGCAGCAGACCAAAGAATGTGGAACACCGTGCCATTTCAATACCATATCAGAGCAAATTGACAAAGAGCAGGAATTCAACATGAGGAAGCAAGTTTGTCCAACTTCTGATAGCCGGGACACTGTGAGGAAGTTGCATCAGTCATACTTTCCATGGCAGTTAGCAGTTGGTACAGTAAATACACCAGCCATTCCACTGTGCGGTGTGTTTGCAAAGGTGTGTGCTGTGTAAATGTCCTGTTTTTGTAACCGAGAGTACAGCTTGTGCATCAAAGTTGGTACATTATAGCCTTCATGCCTCAGCTCATAAAAATCACTTATTTATGGTGGAGAAACTAACAATGCATGTATGAAAAAACAAAAAGCACAGCCTAGAAAAAGCTGGATCTGATATGTCAGCCACTAAGCCTGTGATTGTGTGTTCAATGCATACCAAATCAAACTTGACCTGATGTGGTTTGTATATCTGTCAGCAGCTGGCTTTGGTTCATCCTCAGTCTGGGAATGGTAATCCTGGCCTTTCTGTGAGTCCTGCTGTCTGCCATCCAGCACTGATGTTGTCTTAAGAAAGATTTGAATACTATCACTCTGAGAGTTTAGCTGGGAACACTGGTTTTCATCTGGTTAGATATCTGTATTTCTCCTTGTGTCCAATTGCACCAAAATATCTCATTCACTCATCAGTGACTTTGTGACTACTTGCTTGTTGTACAACACAGCTAATATTATAGCCTTTTTTTATTTTTATTTTTGGCTTGTTTGGTCCGCTCCATTCATTCAGAGGTCAGCACTGTCATGCTAAGCTATCATAGCGTACATTTCTAACATGAAAGTTGAACTGTTCATACGTGCGTAGGATGGATTTATTTAACTTCTGGAGGGTTGCTGATTTCAGTCAGATAAATTAAAGACCCTCTGTCGTAAAAATCAAGTGTTTTTCCTTGTTAATTTGTCTCCATATGGTATTTTTTGTATTTTAAAAACACGTCATTTATTTTCATGGAAGAAACTTCTAAATATGTAATTTTAATACACAGATGCATTTTTAGGGGCCTTATCAATGACTGGAGGGGGACTGCAATTGATTATGCAGAGCCAGCTGCCCCTCTGTTGATTGTTTTGATATGTGGTCAGTATAAAGGAAGCCACTGTCGCTAAGTGTGGCTTTAGATTTAGGCTGATGTTGTCTTCTTTGTCCTTCTTGCAAATCCCTCCCCTATTTGCTGCTTAATCTTTCCACAGAATATGTTTTTTTATCCTTTTTGTGGTCACTCCTGGAAACCAAATCACAAACGCCTAATACATCCTAAGTCTTGTAGAATTTATTCTGAAGGTATAAAGCAGGGATGGAAATCGCCAGAAGCTTAAGGCTAAGTTTAGCAGCACTCATTACAACCTGTTACCCATCACACACGCTTATCCTCTAAACCCGCAATCATGTAGAATGGAGTATTATTATTCTTTCAGTCAGTCGTGTGTTAAACTGTTTTCCATTTGGAACAAAAAAGAAATCCTCCCTTTCATTTGGCCGGCTCATGGCCTGTGTATTGGATACCTCTGTAGGGTATTGGCTCCATAAGTAGTGTAAAGCCAAGTAGATCAGAATAAGGATGCTGTGTTAAAAGTCTTAGCATGCAGGCCAGTTAAAATGATTCAATCAAAATGATTAAAGGAGCCAAAGAACCCAAGCCAAGTGGCCTTCTGTGGCTTGCCAGCTCTCATGCTGCACTTTCCTGCGGCGCTGCAGAGGAGGCACTGAGCTGTTCACTTTTTAGGCAGAACCAAGTATCTCAGCTTAAGTCTTGCATACTGTATGTCTTTTTGTAAAGGAAGGTTTGCCTGGTCAGGTGTTGGCACCATTGATTAACATGCCACCTGCTGACAAGGGTCAAAGCAATGACTGCTTACAGGGGAGGTTGGAAGTGCTGATTACTTTTCTGACGGCTCTGTGTCGATAGTAAACAAGCATTTCTTTACCTTTCATTGCAGTCTGGTAATGCACATTTGAATGGAGCCTACTGTGTTGATGCTGTGTGCAGTTGTGACACTGTTACACTGACAGCAGAGGAAAACCTTAATACAGTGAAAATATAAAAGACAGAAAGGGACGTAACCAGCTTAGTTTTTTACATTATTAGTGAAATTGGGTCAAGAACAGTGATGTTAGGCCTTAAACTGCCAAAAATAACAGGAAAAGATCTGTTTATTGGTGCGTAAGTCACAGCATGTTGACTTTTCTTCCAGTGAATCTCAATCGTTTACCAAAGGTTTGTTTTATTTTGGAATGTGTGTATTCTGTAGTGAACTTATCCCAAACACAAACAGCCGTTCAGATCCTCTGTGTAGTTAGTCCTCAAACTTTGTTTTCAAGACAGCCTTCAGGAAGTCCCTGAAGAATGACGATACAGTTTATCTCCTTTACACAGCTGACTATTTAAATAAATAGACACTGCTGTCATCAGGTTAAATCCAATTGCCCTGGTTTGACATCGGTCATTGGAGCTTCTATTGTCTGTCATGTTTGCTTATTAATTTATCACCTTGAATACGATGCTGTTCTGTACTCGAAGCAGAGTCTGAGATTTCAGCTTTTTAGGAATTGCAGGGTGCTGTGAGTAACTGTACAAAATCTGTTGTTTCTTGATTTTCAAGTGAGTGAAAGAGCAAATGTATCCTTAAAAAGTGATGGTTTAATGGTTTCTGCTGTAACACGGTTTACCATTTATTCTTTCCTCAGTCACTGTGGCGGTCATAAACTCTCTCCTCTGTCTGTCTTCCACTGCTGTAAGAGGAAAGGAATGAATGTGAGTGGCAGTATCTGACTGACGGGCATCTGTTGACCTATTCCATGCCCTGTCAGTTGGACAACAGGAAGGCCAGAGACACAAACTGTGTTTTCTGTCTCTCCTCTTCACTTCCACCTGAATGAAAAACTGCACATCACATTTCCTGGAACCCATAAGGAAGGACAGAGGATTGGCAGTGAGAGGTTCCTATCCACAGCTTGTTTTTGATGGTGACAAAGTCAGTGCGTCATTTCAGGTGCCAACTCTCTGACACATGACCACCTGCAGTCATTAATTCATCATGACTCCTCACCCATGACCCACCAGGTCTGTAAATTGAGGGCTCTGTGCACTTTGCTCACAGTGCACTCTGTCACCTCTTGTCTAGGTGGCAGGCTGGCTGCAGTTAACTGGCTGGTGCTGGACTGTGTCCAGCCACACGGCTCCTGCTGCGATTTGAAAGCTTATCTTCATTAGAAAGAACGAAGGCCGCACAGAGCATTACTGTGATCGAGAAGCTGACTTTCCACCAAATAACTAAATGCCTTTGGATTACTGGAAGTTAGTCTGTGTAGTTAATTTAGATAATTAATATAAACAGCACAATCATTTCATGTGCTCAGTCTCTTTAGTGGCAGTAAGTCTGTTTTAGTAGTTGCTGTCTAAACACTGTCAACAGAGCTTAACTGAAATAATCTGCATCGGCAATAATCAGGAGTGTTCTCAAATGCAGTGTGTAAGCAGTGACTTGTCATTAGTATTTGCAAGGAGGATATAAACAGTTCCTGAGACAGACACTGAATATAATTAGAGTCTCTGTAACAATATTCTCTTTCATTGGGAAAGATTTTCTTGTCTTTCTTTAAAGCTGGTGTTTCACAGTATTTGCGTGTTGCTGTCAATAAAAACTAGTCTCCACAGTCTGCATGTGGATTTAGTTCTTACTAGAGGAGGAACGCTCTGCAGTGAGCCATTTAACTGCCCATTCCATTTCTTTTCACAGATTTAGTGCTTCTGAGAGGTAGCTATAAATGGACCTGGACCTGAGCCCGCCTACATCGAAGACAGCATTAAATTAAGACTAAGCTAACTGTTGGTCTTGGACATTATAGCTTTGATTTATGGCAGACTTGTTCTTATACACCTATAGCAGAAGTATTTTTCTGTGAAGACCATAAAGAAGTGTAGCTCTTGTGACTTATTAGATTATCTTACCTGGAGCAGTTTTAAGATATTTGTGTCTTGTTTACAACCAGAAAGTCTTAATTACGTTTTCATGAGCTTTACAAAATTCCCACACTGACTAATACTGTTTTTGCTGAAGAGTTGCATAACTGTAGTCTTGTATAAATTTAGTTTTAAGAGAACTTTTCATTCATGATGTCACTCCCTTTTTTTTTATTATTTTAAGCAAACATTATCAAAGAACAACTTTCATAAAGCTTTGCAGTGTAGTCCAAAAAACTTTGGGGTTAAATTGTTTCATGAGTTTCTTGTTTGCCATGTTTATCTATTTTTGTCATCGGATAAATTGTCGTACCACACCAGCACAACATGTAGAGTCATTAAGGAAAAAAAATTAAGCAGGCAATTTTAAAGCAGTGCACGGCCACATTCTCCCCTGGGAGTGTTTTATATGTGGCCACGGAGCAGCTCCACTGGAACAATTGGAGGTTAAGTGTCTCTTTCACAGCTCAACTCTGCAGTTTGGGTAAAAGCTTCTCTCACTTCCTCCACACTTTAATCCACCATCATTGTGGTTTTCTAGAAGTCTTCTCTCACCCTCTTAGTGTCAGTTAAAGTAGAGTTTAATCTCATCTCTCTGCTCTGGTGGAATTATTTAGTGTCTGGCAAAGCAGTGGACATTTGATGATGTACAAATTTAAGCAGAAAATATTCTGTTGTCAGCAATGGCAAACCACATTTATATGCTCTGTCTTATATAATATATTCTGTCAACACCTTGGGCTCTCCTGTGTTGCTTGAGCCATTCCCAAATAGGTTTTGCGGTTGCATTTTGTGCATTGTCCTACTGGGCGATGCTGCTGCCATCAAGGGAGTGCCATGGTGCTGCAACAATGTTTAGGCGGGTCATACATGTCAAAGTAACACCCACATGAAAGCCAAGACTCAAGCTTTTACCAGCAGAACATTGCATTCTAATGACATAATGAATATTAGCCACTTTACTTGTCAGTGGATTTAATATTGTGGTTGATTTGTGTGTGCGCTACAAACATTGTTTTGGTATTTGTATTGGCTGGTACAACCGTAAAACATGCTAGAAGTGGTTTTAGACCAAAACTATATGGTGGTATGTCCTCTGCATTCAACCTTAGAGTTTGGATACTGTTTATCACAAAGACAGTTCTGTTTTAAGGCCTTGGCGTCCTTTATCTGAGGTTCTGTAACCATCTGACATTATATTCTAGTGGCTCTTTAGGATCGTGCATGCACTGACTCCTGACATCTAGACTGGTGTCATTTCTCTGCACATGAAGCAGCTGTGGTGATGTCATGGTTAAAGAGGTGGGCGATCTAAAGATGAGTGAGTTCATGTGCTCCATCTGGGTTTTATTCACTAAGAGCAAAGGAAAACAGAATATGAAGAAACAGCAAATGAAAGGCTGTCCCACAGTCCCATTCGTGGCATCGTCACTTACTCCCAAGGGAATGGACTGAGCTTAATCACATTGGACTCTCTCTAACATGGACCTATTTACCCTCTCTTTATTACCACCCGTGATGAGAATGCTATAAAATAGGCATGAGCTGTTAGGTGCCGTGTCTGAATGATGCTTCCTTTCGTGCATACTAAATAGCCATTTACTACATACAGTGCTGATTTAGTCTTAACATCTTCCATGTGACAGTACATAATTTACGAGTGCATGCTGTCCTCATTCTGTCAGTCATGGAGTCGTCTTCTGTGAATTGCAGACAAAAGTAAATATGGATGTTAAATTGTACTCTTTGAGTCTTTAAGTGCAGGCCTGTTCTACACTGAATTCACCTGATTGGGATGAACTGCTGCACCTGTAATTGTGAATTGAAATCACAGCCTCTCTTCAGTCCAGGCAGCCTGGAGATCTCTGTAGGAGTGGCTTTGTGTGCCTAATTTCACTGACATTCAAAACCGATAGAACCCAGTGTCATTATGCTATTTTTCATTTTTATCGCTCCTGATTTTCATTCACATCTGAACTTTAATAATTTACGAAACAAATTTAGGTTATATTATAAAAGTCTTGTTTTAAATCCATATGTTTTCCATTTCATATAGTTAATCTGTCTTTACCTCTCTGCTTGAAGCACCTCACTTTTTCAACCTTGGCTCCTCACATAGGAATCTTAAACAGCTTTGTACCCCAGAAATTGTGCCAGTGTTGGCAGCTCCTGCCACAGTTGCTAGCTTATTCAATAAGGGGATAGTCTGTGCAAAGTGCCTATCAATGGCAAAGTGCTTACAGAACCCACAGGAGTATAGGATTTCCATTCCAAACTAGGCCATTTGTTTGTGGGTTTTTGTGTGTGTGCGTGCTCAAAATGTGTGCACATGTTGCTCAGGGTGATGCGCTGTCTATCTCCTCACACAGGCTGTCTGTCTAGCCTTTACTTTGTGGGTTTGATGAAGATGTATGCATGAGAGAGACACAGTGCTGTCTTTGTCTGTGCGCTGCTTAAGCTGCTTTGTGCCTGAATGCTCCACGTGCACAGAGACCTTTGTCATCCTTTGAAACAGGCAACCCCCTTGTGTCTGCATCGCTGTTTGCTGATGATCTGAAAACAAACAATACAACGTTTTCAGGCGGCGCTCAGCTCACGCCGGGCATCAGTAAATACTCTTCATATTTGAGAGGGGTCTGGAAAAGGCTCACGCCAGCGGCCCACATTGATGCCTTTTGAAATGCCCCAGTTAAGCTCTGCTGCAGCCATGAATGGCCGCAGACAGCAACAGACAGACAGTGCCAGGCAGATGCGTTGTTGTCCAAACAGAGAACAATATGTGAATAGGGTACAGTGACCATGGTCCTGAATAATACAAGTATGAATGTGACACACTGTCCATTCAATTAGTGTCATTACATGATGTTAACAAATTCATGACTCCAGCACGGCCGTATGCTGATTCTATTAACCTCCCCTCGTCAGTGTCAAGCCTGCGACATGGTAATTTTGCAGAGAACAAGTTCATCTTTGAAACATGATAATTAACAATCTTGAATCTGTGTTGTATCACCATTGACATCACGTTTGCAGTCCAAGTGGGTCTTTTAATTGTTAATTAGATTAATCTAAATGTATTTATCACTTTAAAGTTATACATGGATCTGGTATGATTAAACAGTTTTAATCACAATTAATAAGTTTTTACTTTATAACTAAATTAAATTAATTTCTGTTAATGCTTGTCTTGTAGTATGCAGCTCCTTTAGAAACATTTCCTTCTTATTTAACCAGAGATTAATGGCTTGTTTTTTTCTTTTTTTGCTCAGAAGCTGCTCACTAGTTAGTATATTGTTATGCTTAGAATTTCTATTTACTTTCAAGGTTTCAAGATTTTACCTTTAAAGCGATAATTTCAGAGAATCTGGCATTTCAATGAGACGGCTCTGTCAACTGCTTTGTTGAAAGACCACGATAAGTGCCTCTCAGGTCATTTAGTTCCTTGAACGACACTGTTTCAATACATACTTTTGTTTTGGTCTGTGTTGCAGGTGCACAAGTGGCCAAGAAGTCTGGCATTCCAGCTCCCAGAGAAATCTCTTCTGCCATAACAAGAGAGAGATGCCAACTGAGGAGCTCTTCCACTAAGAGAATGGTGTCCAGTGCCAGCACTTCCAGCCTCTCCACCCTGGCAAAGCAGACACGTAGTTCAACCAAGTCCCGTGCAGATGCAGAGGGCCAGGAAAAGGGCCTTTTGGAGGGCCAGGTGAAAGAGCTGCTCGCTGAGGCGAAGGCGAAAGACTTAGAGATCAGCAATCTCAGGATGGAGTTGCAGCGCTGCAAGGGTAAAGCATCGAGCACCTCCTCTTCACCCAACTCTGTTTCATGGCAGGAGCCTTCAGCTGATCGAGAACAGGGGCAGATGGGGGAGGCCCTTGTACTAGTTGGGGAACTGAGGGAGAAGAATGGGAAGTTTCAGAGAGAGCTGGCCGCCCTTAGGGAAGAGAACCAGGAACTGAAGGAAAAGCTGCTTTCCTTGGAGGCTTCTCCTCTCTCTAGTACAAACACAAGCAGCCCCTCCAAGCCTTTGGTGAATGGCCTGCCCTCAGACTCCTCAGGTCCTCAACAGGACAGTCTCCCCTCTACTGCCAGCCCACTCAAAACGTCTGTCTCCTCCAGCTCTGATATCACCAAGGGGTCGCCATCACCTGACTCGTCAGAGTTTGAGAAGATCCCGTCACGCTCAGAATCAGTGAGCAGTGGTGTCAGCGGGGAAGCTGTTGCAGCAGGAGCAGTAACCAATGCAGGAGGTCAGGATGTGTCAGTGCAGAGCCTCACAGAACAGATTCACAAGATGGAGGAGAGCCACCACAGCACAGCGGAGGAACTGCAGGCAACGCTGCAGGAGCTGGCTGACCAGCAGCAAGTGGTGCAGGAGCTGACAACTGAGAACGAGCGTCTGGCTGAGGAAAAGCGCCTGCTGCAGACCTCACTTCAACAGCAGAGAGAGCGTTTGGAGGTTTTGGCCCAGAAGAACGAGACGCTAGCTGTTAGACTTCAGGAGCAAGCTCAGGCTCAGGCCCAGAGGGAGGAGGAGCTGGGTAACCAAGGGCCTCGGCTGGCGGAGCTGGAACAGAGGTATGCCGAGCTGGTGGAGAGCTCACGCTTTGAACGGGAGAAGCTGGTGGACATCCAGCAACAACTGACAGGCAGCCTGCGGGTTCTGGAGGAGGAGCATCAGGAGGCCCAGGGCCAGGTGCACTGCTTCAGAGAGGAGGTAGACAGGTTGCAGGCCCAGTTAGACAGGGAGCAGGAAGTCGGAGGTCAAGCAGTACAAGCCGCGGAAGAGCAGAGGGCGATGGCAGACTCGCTTCGACTGGACAACAGTAGGCTGAAGGCACAGGTGGACATTGAGAGGCAAAAGGTGGGAGAGCTGAAGGCCATGCAAAGTACCAGTGACAGCACTGAGCTGCAGAATTTGCTGAAGACAGCCCACACTGAGAGAGACAGGCTGGAGGTGGAGCTGACAGAGCTGAGACAAGAGCTGCTTCAGGCCCAGGCTGAGACTGAGCATGTGCGAGCCGCAATGTCCAAGGTAGGAAGGATGCAAGTTTACATCACGTCTTCCATCTTGGCATTTATGGAGTGAATGATTTATTGCACCTGTTTTGGATCTGTTGATGAAGCCCATCATCTGTTTACACTACAAACCAAATAGTGAATGTTATACATGTTTCACTGTTGAGGAAATATTCACAGATGAGAACACAGTCAGAATGCTGCTAAGTTATTAGTAATTGTAGCACAAAGGGAAACATTTGTGCGAGTCTGTTTATGACAGGACAATTGTAATTTGTTTGACAAAGTCTCTGTAGAGTCTTATAGCTTCCACTGTGTTGTACAAACCAGAACTTGAATTTTGCAAGAAAACTGTGTGCGAAGAACTTTTTTTATTTTTTTAAATCTTCGTGAGCTCAATAATTGTGTGTGTTTGACAAAGCTTTGAGGAATTCCCAAAAATAACAATGTGTCCATTCACATTTACTGTAAACTATGACAAAGCTAAGCCAATCACGCAGTCAAAAGCAGCAGCCAAAATGCTAGTTATCTGTCAAGGAATAGCCAAAACACCAGCATAACACTTCTTTATTAATAGAAATAGGAGTCAAACGGCGACTGTGATTTTTTTAATAGTTCTTGGCTCAGTCACCACTTTTTGAATGTGGATAAGGACACGTCTCCCACAATAGTTTGAACATGGCCCCTGAACAGCCATAGCTGGTATTTGGTACTTTAACGTTCACTCAAATTATTTTCATATGTTTTGCAGTAGTCACTTTGGTTTTCCCCTGCAACACCATAAATACTAGAAAGGCTGAGGCAGTTTGAGTTTGGGGTCATGTTGGTGGTTGTTGCCACGAAGTGAGGCGTGTCACCATCAGCTTAATGATGTCATCATTGTTGGACTGAGACTGTGGTGCCAACAGTAGGGTGGTCCAGCAGTGTGTGACTCTGACTCACACTACTGTCCTCTGCCACATGGGTGTGAGAGAGAGGCCACTCCATAACTTCCCTCACAGTCATCCTAATCTATTAGAGCCACATGGAGTCAGCTGGAGGGTGTTCTGCATGACTACATCACTTACTTGTTTTAGTACATTATGCTCACAGAGTCTTTCCGTGTTGTTTGTCAGGACAGCAGTCATCATGGTACACTGACTTCAGCTTCAATAGCTGCAATGAAGAAACAGTCAGACCGAGTCAAAGTTATGGCCTCCTTGCACGTTTACCCTGATGCCAAATGGCCACTGTCAGACATAGCTTAAAAAACAGCACTGCCTGGTCTCCACCAAAACTGCTTGTATTAAGTCTATTACCTTTCATTAGCTGAAAAATAAGAGTTTGGTTTATTCAGATCAAACCGTTTACCATGTGCAATAAATATCACTAAATGTTTAGCCCACTTTAATTACCTTTTAGTTTGTGGTTTCTTCACACACCCTGCGTCTGACTCTTATCCAGCCTTCATGGATACCAAATGTGTTATTACAACTTATTTGTAGTGAAGTATGGAAGTGCAGGGTACAAACTAATGGGGTGCCAGGGGGAGCTTGGTTTCTCTTAATGAGGTATGAGCTCCACTGAAAACATGATTTGTGAAATTTTGGGGGATCTCAAAAATATTGGCTTTTTTTTGCCATGCTTTTCTTTTTCTTTTTTTACTTCATCTTCATGCATCACACGAAAAAATCTTGCAGTTTTTGATGTATGTTTCATGCATGATGGCAGTTTCTCACTAATTCATTTTGATGAAGATACTGGCATGCATGCTGTTTTTGCTTCATTATTGAAGCGTGGCAGGAGAATATCTTAACCTCACTCACTTTAAATCCAAGATCAGAAAAAAAACAACTTTCTTAATGCCAACCTCCATAAAACAAAACAGAAAAACAAACACATCCCTTTGTGGCACTAAAAGCAGTCAGCAGTGACTACTTCTGTTTACTTATTCTTCATTTTCCTATGAATACGAGTAACAATAAATGAATCCCTGAAAGCCAAGGTGTAGTTCATACACTGGGGAAAAAGAGTCTTTCATCTAATCTTTCCAAAGGTAGAGATGCAAAGAAAAGCACCAAATAGAAATGTGATACCACAAGAATGTACAGTATTATAAATGATTCCCCTGTTGAGCCAAAGGTGACCTAAGTGTCCATCTTACTAGCACAGTGACAGCCAGATGTTATTGGCACATAAAACACTGCCTCTTCGTTGTTACTCATTTCTGTACTTAACCTCATATATTCTACCACAGGTGGAGGTCAAATGCCAGCAAGTTCAAGAACGATCCGAGAGGCGAGAGCAGGAGCTGAGCAGCCGGGTGACTTCCCTGGAGGAGGCCGGGATACAGGCTGAGAACCAGGTGAAGGAGCTGAAGGAGACCATCTTTGAACTGGAGGACCAGGTGGAGCAACAGAGGGCCGTCAATTGCCACACCAACCAAGCTGTCCTGGACATGGAGAGTATGTTCATGTCACTACCTGTTCAGTTCTGTATTGCTCTGTGGGGTCTTAGCAGTCCTAAATGCAGTAATGAATCAGTCCATGGTTTGTGGTATTTGGTCTTTCCTCATTAATGGGGCGACAAAATATTAGAAATACCACCAAAGTTGACATATACCTCTTTCATGAAGTTATGATTCATTGCAGGGCTGTTGGAACAGACTGCATTTATTTAAACTCCACATACCACAAAACTAAGCTTTTGCACTGGCAATTGAGTGTATAGGAAGAAACATGCAAAATGTAGCATCTTTGACCATTAGTGCAGTTGGCAAATTTTGTATACCTCAACATACTGTATCTCTACAGGCTGTTATAATTTATGGATAAGATTAGTGTGGTGCTAATATTACTGCAGTAATGAGAAACGATTTAGAAAGATCTAACAGCGTCTAGGAGTAGCTGTTATAAGAGTACCTTATAAGACACTTAATGCCATAAATTGGCTCTCTGTATCAAACTGAAAACTGTGCAGCAAGTGGTGAATGCTGTTTAATTAGTGTGAACCTTTCTGAGTGTACAGTATGGTAGTGCTGAGAGTTTGAGAAGCACTTCTCACAGACTTTGAATTTGCTATTGCAGATCTTGTCAAAAAGCTGGAGGAGCAGAAGGCTGAAGCAGACCGACAACTGAAAGTTTTCAATAGACAGATGAAGGTAAGAAAGCTTCAATACGGAGACCTATAAAGTTTCAACAGTTCATCTCCTGGTGACTATTGGCTGTTTTTGCCATATAACATGTAATTGTGACATTCAGAAATCAGACCATGTTTGTTGGACCTTTGTTACATACCGTCCATTCTTTCCAGCGTTTTGTTTTTCTCTTTTTTTTCATCAGCCAAGCAATAAATAGAAGCAAAATTGCTACTTCTGGCACTCAAATGGCAGTATCCATATTGTTGTGATTATTTTTCTTGGAACAGAACAAACATACAGATAATGGAAAAGTGGTTCTGTTTTAATCATATTTTTCTACTGTAGAAACAGTTACTGAGTCAGTTCAGATGACCCTAGCCACTCCTATACAGCTGTTCTTCGGCCCTGGAGGGTGAGTGCGTGGTATTTAAGAGAGAGATTTTGGGTGGAGTGTCGCTCTCAGTTCAGGATGATGTTCTCGTCCTCAGTTTTTCCTTTCGCCAAAATGACCTTCAGTCTTCTTTCCACTGAGCATTGTTCCAGGAGCATTGGGGAACATGCAGGTGGGCTGTTCACACAGGCAGCATTGTGCTTTTTGGCAGGCACTGATAGTCTCCATGGTGTTCTTCCATGAACATGACTTCTGTTTTATGTTTGTCTTTGAAATAGATATTATCAAATACAACAGATACAATCTTCCTGGATTTCATGGTCACCGTCTTGATATTCATTTTGGACTGCTGGTTTTGGAATTTCCCTTTATGTCGTCCACGTATCTGTCAAACTGCTGATTGATGGAAGCTCAAGTTCTAAAAGATGCTGAAAATGGAGCTGTAATTTCCAGGTTTAGAACATGTGAACTCCCAAGAAAAGTCAAAGTACTCTAGTAGAAAACTTGATCAAGTACAAACATTCAATGTAGTGGCACTATAGCCTAAAGTCAAACCTACAAAGTGTAGATATTTGTCTTTCAAACGCTGAATATGTGCCTAGAAGTCTTTGTTTTATTTTACTTTGGTGGCAAATGATACCTTCAGTTTTTTCACTCTCTGTTGCATGCTGGGAAAAAAAAATCTGTTGTTCTCCCTACCTTTTGTGTGTGTGTGTTTTGTTTTTCACTCTTTTGTTCTGAAGTGAATCTTAACTTCTTTTTAACCTTAGAAGTTCTATAGAAGTTTTTGTTGTGCTTTCACAGATATCTTACAGAAAGTAGACAATGTCGTTATCAAAATGTGAATTAAGACAGAGCTGGTTTATATAGTTTATCCAGTGAATGTTTTACCAGTGGGCTGCAAGGTGGCTCAGTGGTTAACACTGTTGCCTCGCAGCAAGAAGGTCGCCGGTTCGTGACCTGGGGGCACCAGGATCTTTCTGTGTGGAGTTTGCATGCGTGGGTTCTCCGGCTTCCTCCCACACAGTCCAAAAACATGTTGAGGTTAATTGGTGATTCTAAATTGTCCGTAGGTGTGAATGTGAGTGTGCTTGGTTGTCTGTCTCTAAGTGTAGCCCTGTGATAGACTGGTGACCTGTCCAGGGTGTCCCCTGCCTTTGACCTAAGTCGGCTGGGATAGACTCCAGCCCCCCACGACCCTAATGAGGATTAAGTGGTGTATAGATGATGGATGGATGGATGGATGTTTTACCAGTGTCTTCAGTAATAACAAGAGAATGTACAACTGCAAAGTTTGTGTGATCGGATTTCATTTTTCTACTGTAAGACTTGCGTTTAAAACCATCTACTGCTGCCGTCCAAAAAATCCAAATAATTTCAAGTTTCCGTGTCAGTTGATTATCTCTGAGTTCACCTCTACGCGTCTACATCTGCATTCTCCGCTTCTCATCCATGTGTTTATGTCTTCAGGATGAAAAGGAGGAGTGGCGTCGTTTTCAGGCCGACCTCCAGACGGCCGTTGTGGTGGCCAACGACATCAAGGTGGAAGCTCAGCAGGAGCTGCGTACACTCAGGAGGCAGCTGCAGGAGGAGCAGGATCGCAGTGCAAAGCTTTCCGCAGACCTTGAGGCCCTGCAGGGAGTCAGGTACCATCACCGTCATACTCCACTTTGTCAGTCCTCCCCCCCTCGCCCCCACCCATCTCCTTCAGCTCCCCTTGTTTAGCATCGGGCTGCAGTTCCTTTCTCTCTGAACATATGTGGATTTGAGGTACCCGCCAGAGTCTCGCCATATCTCCACCCAGTGCCACCTTGTTTTTGTATGTGGTATCAACAGTAAATCACAAAAATCTCTTGCTTAAGAGGTTTCCAAAAATTCCTATCTGATATTAAAGCAGCATATCAGTGAGTGGAGATAGTATTTAGTTCATATCTTGGTATGTCACAAGATTAAATCCTTGAGTTTCAGAGTTTAGGTTCCTGGGATTTGGCAGACTCTGTTGGTAAATGAGCAGTCTCCTGCAGTATTTCCCTCTATGTATTCTCCTCCTTTAAGCTGCTGCCCTCTCTGTCTCCCTCTTCCACACTTACCACTGCCCTTTAGTAACATTCAACCCTCACACTCAAAACACAGTAAACTGCAGTATATTGATTACAGGACGTTATTGTTATATGAAAAGAGTAGTGGCACATCTGCTGTAATGACAGATGCTGCTTTGAGCCAACTGTGTTACAAAAATATTCCACACCAATGTGTAATGCATTTTAAGATTTCACATAGTGTTGTTGGGCCATGGCCATGCAGTAATGTGACTGATGTCTTTATACAGAGCATTGCATTGGTTTGTATGTGAGCAGATAAGTGTGTTTGAGCGAGCAAATGCCATGGTGTTTTGACAGTCTTGTCCCCTTTCATCATCATGCCAGGTCAAATACTTGTGTAAAGTGCAAAGTCTGCTTAGATTTGCTACTCTGTTTATCTGTGTGGCAAGTCGTGGTGTAATCCTTTAAGCAAGCGAATCTCTAAATGATTTCATTCATAAAGTGTCACCTCACAGACCTCATTAGAGCAATTTAAGTATTTAAGAAATAGTTCTATTTGGTTTAAAACCAGATGTGTTTTGTTCAGATGTCATGCAGTACTTGTGAATATAGTTAAAGTACTGGTTTTAGATCACGGCTAAATCAGCAAACTTTCCCCAAGATTAGCTGTTACGCTGCGTCCGCTTCCCACCTGCAGCAGCTCCCTGTGATGACTCTGTCAAAGATGTCCCTCTGACAAGCCTCCCTATGTACAGTCCAGGTGAGTTCCCTGCCCTGGCAGCCCTCTCTCAGCCAGCCTGCCTCTCCCCGCCCTGTGTGCTGCTGATGCTCACTGACCTTCCTATCTGTGTTTGGCTTCGTGTTGCTGCTTCAGCCTGTCTGACTCTGTCTGTCTTTCCATATGCTGGCTGACTGCACCTTCGGGACTATCTTACCTTTTTGGTTTGCTTTGCCTGGTTCTTTAAACCTGTAGTTCAAGTAGATGTATCTGGTGCCACCTGCTGTTGTTTGAATGAATAACTCCTACTTTTTTGATTAAAAAGCAGGATGGTCTGCACGGCATGACTGGATAAAACTCATGCTATGCATCATCTGCTACAGATACATTTGCATAGCCTCTTCATCACCGGGTGATTTTGTCAAATTTGACATTATGAGTGACTGTATTAATCTTATGAGGTATGCATGGAACACATTTTTAAAAGTGCCCAGAGGTTTGTCTTTCAAAATAACAAGAAATTGAAGGTGTCTTGTTTAGAATATTTGTAAGCAGTAGCTGTATACAGTCGCACCCTAAACTTAATCCATCTTTCTTCTTGTTTTCTTTTCAGAATAAGCACTGGAGCCACTTTTGATACCAAGACGGCAGTAGAGGGGCACTAGAGCAGTGCCCTTCACCTCAGCACCACATGAAGACAGTGTTATTGTTGCACTTACTATTTTATTCAAAATGTAATGTGGTAAACCAGTTTCATTGTAAGCCACTGTGACCTTATGGCACTGCCTGGCTTCTGTTCCTCTACATGTCTTTACATTTTGGAGCCTTTTGAATAATAATACTGTATTTTTATTTTTCAATGAATGTACTCTTTATGTTTGTAATTCTCTTGTGTTGAGGAAATGCCATATGTTTGAGAGACTCCTTTTTATTATGTGTGAAGCTGCTTCGTGCCTTTCAGAATGTTGAGAAAGTGTGTGACCTTTTATAAAAGAGTATCATGAAAAAAAATGGGAACGTATGAAAAATACTGGAAAGTGTTCAGCCACCGGCAACGCTGCTGATTTCCAACATTTTTCCAGTACAGAGGCAAACTTGTAACATCTGGAAATCAACATTTCAAGGCAAGAGCAACACAACACAACAGAAGTGAATACTGAATATTATTCATAAACTAGGTGGTTTTGTGCTGGACCTCCATATAATTTTCTTACTATTTCTATATGTGTCAAATTACTGTTACTTCAAGCTCTGCTAATTTAGCTTCAGACCTGGCATTTATGATCTGTTGAACAAAAAGCTTTTCTTTATTTTGAGACTTAACTTTGGTCTTTGGTCCTGGAATTGGAATAAAATGTAGTGTCCTGTTTAGCCATTAGATGGCACACATTCCCTATGAATTGTTGAAATCCCGATTAGCATTCTGCCGTGTTTGTCCGTTTCTTTCATGATTTCAATAGTTGTTTTAAATTTACAGAGTTATTCTTAATATTATACTGCCAAAATCAGAAGTTAAGACTGCCACAAACACAAACAACTGTACCTCAAGGTCACTTTATACTCTTCTGAGACATACCAAAAGGTTAATGGTCCATTTTAACTCCTAGACCAAGAAGACTGTGTTACAGGTTCCTGACAGGCTTATTTCCTCCATAAAACTACCACTGTCAAAATATGAGTTGAACTCATTTTCTATTACTCCACTCCTTGGAAATCTAACTAATTAATGTAGAATTAACCACGTTGTATCTGAACCTCAGCGGTCACTCAAGGATCTTATAATTCTTCCTTGTTGATCAGTTTTGAATCACTGTGTAATACAGATTTAGAGATTTTTTTCATCCTTATAATGTGTCAGAGTCATTCTGTGAAGTCACTCATGTTGAGAGCGGTGCAACTTATCACATGGCTGATTTATTTATCTTCAAACAAAACCCTCACAGAATATTTCATACTGTAGTAGTGTAATAGTTTATGGTTGCAGCATCTCAGGTTCTACTCACAACCCCATTTTTAAAAGCCATATTATTCAGGCAGAGAGTAAGATACTGGTGCCTAAGATATAAACATTTGGATACACTTAAAAAATACTACATAGAAAAAAATGAGACTGTAACAGTGCGATAGGTCATTTTCTTTTCATGATCAATACAGTGAATGTCCTGTTAAGTTATTCTACCAAGAAAGCTTCGGAAAGACTTGACTGGTTTTATGCCTGTGAAATATTGCATAAAAATGTCTGTTTGACTGTTGTTCATTTGGCAAATGAATAAATTAAGTTACACCAGTCCAACTGCAGTTGTGTATCTCTGTCACTCTACTTTTTGGAGGTGAGTTGAGGAATTCCTTGCTTGTCATTCATTTGTCATCCGTTACTGATAAAGCGGCTCCAAATCCCTCACTCTGTAGCCTTCAGTACAATGTTCACCAGCAGCAATGGGTGCAAAGTGTCCCGATGATTGGATTGCTCAGATTTTGTTTTCCAAATGTAGGTCTATCTCTGGCTGTTTATCAGTTATTGACAGTTCTTTAGTTCAATCTTCAATATCACTTGGTCTTGTCAATACCCTGAGCAAACACCCTGTTTCAGAACACGCATTCTTACTGATTAGCAGGTCATCTGTTCAGATAAGTGAGGGTTTTGAAAGTCCAGTCACCATTTCACACATTGTCTTGCCACATTCTCCTCACCCCAGTCTGTGTATTCTTTATATCTGTACACAACAACCCTGTTCATTGTGTCTGCCAGGTCCCAAGGTGACGAGATGAGACTGCCTGACTCCGATAACAGCCGTCACTGGTGCGGCATCTCCATGATCCCGACCACACCCATGGACGCCAGCGGAGATGCCGACTCAGAGCCCGGAGCTACTGTCAAATCTCTCATTAAGTCCTTTGATACTGTTGGACAGAGTGAGCACTAGCACCTCGACACACAGACACACACTGACAGGGAATCCCTTTACAGCAGTGTAACCGTAGAGCACAACAGCTGATGAGCTGCTTAGATCTCCAGTCTGGCTATCTGTCATCTCTCTGCAGCTAAGGCATGTGCAGTTGTGCAGGACTGTCTGACCTGAGTAGAGCCCTGGCAGATTGGAGGATTTTTTTGTGTTCGTGAGATGACTTGACACCTACTAAAAAGTGATGCATGCATAGATCTCTGACTAATGAGGAGGGATTTACATTTAAGAATTGTACTTTGCAGCTGGACTGTGGAAGTGGTTGTTCCTGTCACATTTACTCAGCTTCAGCTTGTATCACAGCATGAAAGGTGATTGTGACGTGACAAGTGCAGTTTGTAGAGTTAGTTTTAATGCATGTCAGGATCATACTATAATTTCAGAAATATTTTATGAATCTACCTGTAGTCCAGAGCTTTTTGTTTTCATTTAAATCAACAGGTCAGACCTTTCAAAATCACTTGTTTAATGTAAAACAAAACCAGAACTGGTACTGAATAACATCCATCCATCATCTATACACCACTTAATCCTCACTAGGGTCGTGGGGGGCTGGAGTCTATCCCAGCTGACTCAGGGTGAAGGCAGGGGACACCCTGGACATGTCACCAGTCTATCACAGGGCTACACTTAGAGACAGACAACCAAGCACACTCACATTCACACCTACGGACAATTTAGAATCACCAATTAACCTCAACATGTTTTTGGACTGTGTGGGAGGAAGCCGGAGAACCTGGAGAGAACCCACGCTGCACGGGGAGAACATGTAAACTTGCGAGGCAACAGTGCTAACCACCTCCCCACCTTGCAGCCGACTGAATAACATACCATATTATATACACAAAGCTATAATGTAAATGCAACATTGCAGAATAAGTTGAGACGACTGAGAATCTTACCAAAAACAAATAACAACAATGAGCGCATGACCACTGTGAAATATTGATGCTAAGCACAAATCAGTTTTGGAGGCTCGATCCTTCACCCTCCACTGTAGGCCGATCTATTATATCATCAAGACTTGTTTGTTTGGTCCAGGGTTAAAATGCTATTTGAGCTTTCTCTTTAGACTTTGTTTGAGCTCAGGCTATAATGTTAGTTTCATTTTCTAGCAGACCTCCGTTGCTTCCACCACCTGCCACTGCAAAAACCCTGCGTTATTTATCATTATGCTGGAGGAACCTGCTGAGACTGAATCAAATATTAAGGAAGCCAAACATTGCCAGTCGTCTTTATGGAGTTATTATTTACAATAATTACACTGAGGTCACACAATGGATGTGATAATTATTTACAATTGTTACACAGGATACCTGGAGCTCTTTTGAAACTACAGTGGGTATATTGCTGTTTCAGATGGACCAGACCACACAGTTCAAATGCATTCCTCAACAAGAAGCCCGCTGAGTGGGATTCCTGTACGTACTGCACCTGCTGCTGCTGTCTCCCCCATGCAGGTATGCACCAGAACAGTTTTCCTCTGAAAATTAAAAATAGAAGCGCTGTAGGTGAGATAGTATCAGCCTCTGATATGGTGAGATCCTTGATCTGTTTTATCTTCTAGAGACACTCATACATAAAGCCACTATCAAAGACACTGGAAAAAAGGATCAATCATGGAGAATTCTCTCATCATCATGGTATGTGACTGTGCTCGCTATGTAGTCATAATGTTAAATTTAGATGTGTGTCCATATTTCATTTAGCTGTCATGTGAAAACAAATGAGTCCTGCTATGAGTACGCATGCTCAGTGAAAGTGAAAGAAATGGAAGAATGATGTGCAAACATTTGACTAGTGCTGCATTGGTGGAAAATTTTATTATTCTGTTGTTCAAAAGCAAATAGTGTAATTGTGGTGATTAACTCTTAAAATGTCTCCATCTACAGTCAACATATGTTCCAGTTCTTTCTCTGAGGAGTTGTTGGAGAAACATGCATTCACTTTAGCATCAATGCATTTATTAGAAGTGAATTTTAATTAACTAAGCTGATGACTTTACTATTCATTAGTAATAAAGTGTGTCTTTGTGCAGGGCGTGCCTACTAGTGTGACTTGCTCAGGCAATGCAGATGCCCTGTAGACTATTCTGCAACTTGTATTATACTCCCACTTTAGCATTGCTCATTGCTATTTGACAAATGCATTTGATCTTTTGATCTCTTGATTTCTGACCCTCTCTTTATGTCCTCCTGTGCCTACCTCCCTCTTTTGCATCCTTCGGTACCGCAGATAAGTTGTCGAGCTGCGGGGAAGACCTGAAGCCTAACAGCCTTATGAGGAAGAGCCCTTCTCTAGAGTCTGTAATCAAAACCACTGCCTCCCTCAGCAGCCGCACTGCATCCTTCAGCTACAACCGAGGCAACAGCAAGCTCAGGTGAGCTTACCTGATGCATTTGTCCAACCATTTCTCACTTACTTAGCAGTGCAAGTTTATGTTGAACTGGTAAATGTGTTATACACGGGAGTAGAAACATCTCTGACTTCTGACTTGCATCATACATGCATCATTAGGGTTTGCTTCACTTCACAGGAAATCTGAAAAAAAAGCTGTGAAACCAGGTGTGTTCTGAGTTTGTGCTGCATACACATATGCAAACATCCTCTGATCAACCCGTCACTGCAGCAGAACAGACATGTGAAAAAGTCAGCTTCATATTGAGCCTTCATGCCTTTTTTGTAATAGCCAAAGAAATGCTACCATAGCTGTGGTATACTGTAATTCCACTTCTTTCCAAAGTGTTCAGAATTAGCTACATAGCTTGTGGAGACTGGGATGTTGCTGTGGAACTCCTCTTTATACCACAAATAACAGGTCTCAGTATTAATGTCACTGTTACTGCCTTGTAGGCCTTTAAACAATTTGCATTACGGTTCAGTTTGAACTATATAAGTCCCAGCTAAGAGAGTTTGGAGTTGCACAAATTTCATTGGCAACTGAAGCATGAGAGCATGGATCAGAAGAACATTTTAATGTTCTGAGCTGGTGCTGAACTTGACACAGGTGACTTTGATATAATAGCGATTGCTCATCAGAAAGGGAAGAAAAACAGATGTTAAACAAGCATATGACTTTTTATTTTTAAGTTCAGACCAGTCCTATTTGTGTGCACTCACTCATGATCAACTCCGTTTACACAGCTGCAACAGTTTGCATCTCAGTTTACCTTGATGTGTTGTCACAGGGAGACAGTAAAGTTGGCTGAAGCACACTGGACAACACCCTGAGGTTCAGCTGACATTATAAAACACTGTCATCCATAAACTCAAGAACCTGTTTGTCCAGCCTCAACACATCCTCCTCTAGAATCATGGCACTGCTGAGATGGGAAATTACAGTATTATGTGTGCCAACAAGAATATATTTTTAAAGGTCACATGCTTGTGTTCGCCAGTGAAGCATCGAAATGTTCCTACATGTTGGGACTATTAATATTATTATATTTTTGCATTACATTATTAATGTAACTGAGTGACAACATTATTAACTCTCTCTTTCAAACAGTAGATCAGGAGCAGTCTTTTACCATGTTTAGCACATTTATGATATAGCTGCTGTATCACTGATGATAAATGCAAATACTCTCCCCCATCTGCAATATTTGTTTTGGCAGGATCTTACTGCTCCTAGCATTACGGTGCCTCAAACAGAGAAATAATGAATTCAACAGCCGAGTTGCAGTGACGTGTGAAATGTTTACCATGCTCAGAGCAATGACCGTGTCTCATGGTCTTCCCATGGCCTCAGCTCCGGCACAAACCCCAGGGAGAAGACTCTGAATCATACTGCAGATAGGCATTTAGCCAATCTGCTGGACCACTTCTAATTGCTTTATACTGTAGGTATATAATGGAGCATTCGCCCATAGAGGTGGAATGTGAACATTTAAAGGGATGCCAAAAATGGACTGTGCTAAAGCTTTACATCCCACACTTACAGCCAGGACAGTGTATACAGCTGGCTTAGCTCCAAAATAATCTTGACCCAAGTCTCAACTGTAACAGAAATATACTAAAAAAACAAAAAAAGAAAAAAGCTTTAATCTTGAAATAATATTATAAGATGAAAAAAAATGTGATCCCCTTGTAATGGAAAACCTGCAATTCAGAGAGGGAACGTTTGGAAAATGTAAAAACAAACAAACCAAAGGTGTATCAAATAATTGAACAAATGGATCATTTTCATTGTCTAATATTAGAATGTACATAATGTACTATGTGGTGACATTTTGGAGGCATTTCTCAGTTTGTCATTCTGCCTCTGTGTCTGCAGAATAAAGGTTTAAGCTACAGCGTTCATATTAATGCATCGTATCCACTGATGAGCCACAGCATCATAATGCCTTCGTGATATTGTGTAGATCCCCCACTAGCCTCTAAACAGCTCTGACCTGTCTGGTCATGGACACGGGATGTCTGGGGCTGTTCTGTGCTGTCTGGCACTGAGACGTTGGTAGGGGACCCTTGGGCTCTTTGTTACATTCCTCAAGTCGCTCCTGAGTAGTTTCTTTGCTGTGGTGGGATGCATTGTCCGGCTGGGGGAGTCGTACTCGGTATACAAAAATGTTTCGGTGGGTGGTACATGTCAAAGAAACATCCGTATGAATGTCAGGCTATTTCCCAGCAGAATACTGCATTATAATTAGATTATCTGTATTATTTCCCCTTCTGGGGTTTTAAAGTATGTTATTTAAAGACAATAAGTTCTAGCTTGGATCTTGTGTGAAGAAGCTCAGCTGTGTAAAAATGATCTGGGGGTTTTCACCATTTTCCCCTCTGCTGTGTAAACAGAACTGTTTACCCGGGATCTATGAATGTCACCCAATGTCCATGTACACTGACGTTTGTGTGTGCATGTGAGGATATTAATAGTTTTACAGGGTAATCAAAGTTTGCACATACGCTCCAGAAGACATACTGTAACCGTCCCTCTCTGTCTCTCTCTCGCTGTGATTCCGGTTCATGTTTCCCTGGTGACAGTGTGGAAAGAAAGGACCCCTTGGCTGCACTGGCGCGGGAGTATGGAGGATCTAAGAGAAATGCTCTACTGAAGTGGTGCCAGAAGAAAACAGAAGGCTATCCGGTAGGGATCATAGGCCAGAGACCCCTCTCATATACATGACGTGCTCCATTGCCTTTCACACCCTGCTTTTTGCTGCATCTTTATCTGTCAGTTTTATTTTTGTCTTTCTCTCTTCAGATTTTCATTTAAAAGTGAGATGACAGCTCCCACATCCCTGTTATATTGCATGGCATATTGTATTAGTTACTCTGCCCTCAGGATCCGTTGCCATTTCTGTTATTTTCAGCCATTACTGAGGTGTTAGACTGAAGCGGCACATTACTGTGTTTACAAACACACTACTCACCCACCTGTCATCCCACTGGGGATATGAAATCGCTGTGGCACAGCAGTAATGGAAACGGTGGAGCAAAAACACTGACACACTGGATTTATGCATGTGTGTCTTTATATAGTCCTCTTTGTTTTTATGCATGTCCGTTTGTATATGCATTGTTATTGTGCTGTGTTCCCAGCTCTGTTTCCTGCATCTGTGGGACCAAGTGCTGGCAATCACCTGGCTTAGCTGCTTCCCTAATACCCAGTTTAAGGAGCCCATTAAGCCCAGTGGAATTAGAGATTTGCCTATGTAATCATCATGTTTGTGTGCCAGCATGCCAGCTAGCTATTGCTAAAACTCTTACCAGCAGGGAGACTGGTTACAGCCTGCAAACTCTAGTTTAATAGGAAGAGGAGTCATTTCAGCTTACTCAAAATTCTGATCGAGGATTAATTCTAATAACTAATGTAACTGACAGTAATGGATGGATGGATGTTTCTGTCCTGTTCTGGGTCGGTCTAGTCACAGGCTTCTGAAAAGGCACATGGATGATAACTGCTAAAAATAAATCCAGCTTTCCAAGTGATTAATAGTCCGAATAAGTGGATGTTATCAGATCAATAGTTCCTGTTTCTCAAGCACAGTGCTGCTCTGTGAACTTTGTCCTCCTCCCTTCATTTGCAGGTCAGTGCTTGATAGTCACAAGGTGCATGTGTTGGTAACACTCACAGAACATCTTTTGTGATGGAAACATCTGACTAAATAAGATATGGTCTGCCTGATAAGATGCTGCTCTTGTACACAGACTGCCGTGGCTCAAAGTGTTTAGATTGTTGGGTGTTTGGGTGGCAGGAGTGTGCTTAAAGGCACCGGTTTATAACAGAAGGTCACTGGTTTAGTGCTCTTTAATGCCACAGTGTCCACCATCAGCTGAGTGCTCATTAAACAAGTATTTTCATTTTTTTTCTGTGAGTGCTACAGGGGAAGCTAACAAATCTTTCAATGGGGATTAACAGACTAACCAAAGTCCACCGGTCTTGTGTTTTCAGCCAGTTTACTGTCCTTTTCACCCCCACCCTGCCGCTGGAAGGTGTAGAGAACTACATAACTATTTAGTGTCTTACTGGGTGTAGTTCAATCCACAAAAATGCTTCAATTTTAATTTGTTCGTCATGTTTTAGATGTAAAATCTGTACTGTACAAAGTAACTTGTAACTTTGGCTGTTAAATGAATGTCGTGGAGTGAACCGTGCACTATTCCCCTGTGAAGTATTCTCAGCTACTCTCCATCACTGCTGAAGTGCAATTGACTTTTGTCAAACAGTAAACCAAATGGAACTGCAAATCTCAGTTCAGTTCAGGACAGTTGAGTCCAGCAACATGAAACCCTTAATCGAGCCTCATTCCCATTGGTCTGGATTTAACATTGGAACCTATGATCCCCTCTCACAAAGGGTTTAGCAGCACAGTGTGATTATTTGCAAGTATCAGGAATGCAATAAGAAGATTTGGCTGCTCGGAGTGTTTCAGTCTGTGGCATAATCAGTTCCCTCCAGGAGTAACTGTTCTTGACTGGAGCTGTGGTCCTTGGTGTTTGTGGGCTTTCTACATGTACACCATGTGCCTGGCCTGTAATTGGATTTATTTACAGACTATTAGGCGGTTAACCTTAAAAACGTCTATTTTTAGAACAAGTGTGATTGCCCCATAATGTGTTACCTCAACTTCATGTTATGGTGATGCACAGCCATTTGCATGTGATAGAAGTCTGTTTCCAGTTGGCTTGTGACTTTTTTTTCCAAATGTATTCAGGTTTTCTTTATGTAAAGGGAATAAAGCAGACAATGTTTTTACCATTCATCCATCAGATCATGTCATACATGTGAGTGTACAGCACAGTACGCGACTCATCATCTGCATTAGGCACAAAGGAGGAGATCAAGAGATGCAAATGAGTTTAAGATTCATTTTTCCATGAAGACATCTGTGATGTTAAACTGAGCAAAAGGTCCTGCAACTCAGCTTCAGAACAATTTCCCAAATGCTCTGTGGACTTGGTATTTAACTTAGGTTTCTCTCCACACGGACGATCAGCAGAGATTTACGAGAACTGCTGTTATTTGCCTCATGAGCTTTTTCCTTCCTCTAGTGAATTCCACTACCTTCCACAGGGACTTCTGTTTTCAAGAATGCATGGATATATACGGTATGTTTGCGTGTCTGACAAGTAGTGTTTGTGCATCAGTTAGTCAGTGGAGCCCAGTTGAGCGCTCAGACCACAGGCCGTCTCATGGTGGGCTGAGAGAAAAGGTTGCTGTCAGAGGCTGTGTTGAGCTTCATATGTTTGGTGAAAGGTCAGGCTGCTGCAGTGTTCTGAGGCCTCTGTCCATGTGAACACCACTAATTACAGGCCTAATGTCCAGAGAGGCTGACTGATACGTCACACAGTCTGTAGCTTCGGGACAGCAGAGACACGGTGACTGCGACAGTCGTCAGAAATACAAGCATATCCGGATTTCTTTTTTTTTTGTCTTTCTGTCTCTCTGTCCTGCTCGACTTCTGCTCTGATAAAGGTCAGTGAGGTTTGGTTTTATCAATACATCCACATGCACTTTGAGGTCCCTCTCTTCTCAGCTGTGCACTAAGGTCAAAGAGATGATAACTCAACACTAATTGGCTCTTTAGTGTAGAGTCACCTCGTTGTAATTTGTGCATGGCCTCTTCAGGCTACATAATTAATGGTCACTTTAAAGAGGCAGCTTTGACCGTCGCTGTTCAGTTTCCATCCTGTCCCTGTTTCCAAGCAGTGGAGTCAGGAAACAAGCTCTTATATCAAGCTCATCTGCCAGCACAGAGTCAGAAAAGCTGCTGTGTGAGGCGGACACAAAGCCGATGGGAGGGTCAGCTCTGTGCCAGTTGTTATTACAGTCCTATTGTTGGCAGACCTTTTGGTCAAACAGCAGCCTAATTAAAGTGAAACAGAAAACGGGAGCCATTGTAAGCATGCTGGGAGATTATTTGATGCATTAGCGCTGCAGAGGGCTCAGTAAATTTGTGCATTTGTAGGTGGACACAAAGCTTGATGTCACGCTCAGCCTCCTGTCTGTGATCAATAAAGGAATGAGAGAGATGAGTGCTTGTAATCAACATGATGGGATGGTGTAATTAGATGTATGATGTGCTGAAAGAACCGGAATTATGCTTTATCTCACTTTAATGATCGTTTCATATTAGGTAACAGGGTTCTGCAAGTGCATGCTTGTCTGTTTTTGTAGTTCATAGCGGTGACAGTGGGGAACAACAGAGCCACCATGGGCTACCGGTCGAGGTCCAGGGGTGTGTGCATCTGTGTATGGATGCGTGCGATGGTGTCAACATGTTTTCGCCATATGGATGGTGTCTGTGGACAGACGGAGAAGAGGGAAAACATGGTAAATTACATGCATGAAAACACAAGAGTGCGCATGTACAATAGCCGTGCTATCGCCGTGGAGAACAGCCTCTGAGCTCCTGAGGGGGAGAACGCGGTGTGTGAAGTGGTGTGTTTGTCCACCGGCCGCCTCCGTACCTGAGTAAAGCAGAGATCCTCAGAGAGTGCCTGACCTGTGTTAAACTCTCAGTGGACGATAGGATGTGAGCCCAGACAGGCTTTGTCACACCTCAAATGTCAGATTCTTGGAAGCGCAGATCGATCCGTGAAGACCTTAAGCTGGCTCTGATTGACTCTGCCCTGTGGGAGAGACTGGACTGGCCTCTCACAGGAAATTAGTATTCATAAGGGATCTTGTGGACGTCAGCGCTGCACTGGACACAGACTTGAAACACAGGACTGCTTTTATACAACTTCTGTTACTCTGATTTTTGCCGGCAACTTTTTAGATCTGACTGAAAAGAACATGATTCTGTCGTGGAACCACTGAGCCTGAAAACAGCTGTTGTATGTGTGTATGTGTTTTAATGTGTTTAAAACTTTCTCATGCTCTCTGAGTCTTTACATCGCTTGAATTTACATTATGATCGGGCACCCAGGCTACAAGAAAGTGTTACTACAAAACAATTTTAACAGTTTTTACAAGCAAAATCTCATATAATTGCGTCAAAACTCTTGACATACCCTTTAAATCCCCCCACCTTGATTGTGAAAACTGTCATCTTCCAATGAGAATCAAAATATCTCCTTGTAGTTTCAACAGTGGCCATTTTCAGCTACGTTCAATGAGCGAAGGCTTTCATGAACATTTGCTCTGCTGGAAACACTCCAGCCTCCTGCTGTATATTTATCAGGCTCTTTGATGTCTTAATTTAGGACAGCTCCGGACACTTTTTAAGCTTTTTTTTTTTCTCAATTAACCATAGAAGCTAAACAAAAATAAATGCGCTGTTTGTTCAAGATGGGAACAATGAGCAAAGGCTCTGAACATTAGGCTCAGCTGGGCCTGACAGAGCACAGCTTATCCGGCTTCGTCTGGGAAACTCACACACATACACACAAAGCCATTGAAAGACAGGAACGGACCCCCAGGCGAGTGTGGAATGGAGGTCAGACATCGAGGAGGGGAAGAGGGTTGGAGTTTAAAAAGTAGACATTACTAAGCTCTAATGATTTAGGATTTACAGTAACTGCAAGTGAGATCATCAGTGTACAAACATATTACAGTGGATGTGTCTTTACATTTGAAAATTAAAGGAATATTTTATTAAATGTACTGAATGGGTGACCCAGTGGCGGCGTGGTTACCATGCATACCACATGGGCACAAATACCCAATGAGTCTGCAGTTTGATTACCAGGTGGCCCAGTTTTACTTCATGTCATTCCACAGCTCTAGCTCCACGTATTTCCTTCCCCTCTTTACTGTCACCGTATAATAAAGGAAAAAGCACAAAAAAAACCCCTAAAAACATTTTAAAAAGTGCTGAAAATGATTTGTTTCTCAAATCATCAGTAGTTAGAGTCACTTAATGACGCTATATAGCGCAAATTTGGGTATAAATGAAAATGTTTTAGGCTTTCTGGGCTTAAGTAGCAAAAAAACATACTGAGCAGGTCACCTTGTAAGTGGTTTATAGATTCACTTAACTTGATTTGGAGGTACAGCTAAATATTCTATTTTTTTTTAAATGCTGAAGCGCCTAATTAAGAGAACAACACAGAACATTTTTAGAAATATGTATTTGCTGCTGTCTGATGCTGCTCATATGCAATAAAGTCAGAGGATAGACTCTTATGAATACCAAAAGGAACAGACTAAACTTTAGACCCTGTTAACGGTTTGATAAAAACCTGGATAACATTCATTCTCGGTGAGTCTTAATCATCTGCTACCTATGACCTGTTACAGGCTCTGTCTTCATTGCTGTGAAGTTTTATTTATGTGACAATTTCAGTTTGTAAAAGATGTGAAATGGGAGGATGTGTAAGTGAATTAGAGCAAACTGAATCCTCTGTGCTCTCTCAGATGCTTTTGGACCATATTTGGTATGTGGAACAAATCTTCCCTCATCACTGTTTGTACATGTCTGTTCAGTAATGTGACTCCATTCAGTTGCAGCTTGTGCAGTGTTGAAAGTGATCTGGAGATGTTTCTAGCACCGACTTAGTAAGGTTGCCATCGCAACTTCTATGGAAAAGTTACCAGGGTGCTCGTTCAGACATTAAGCCAACAGGTTTACATGCCGTGAGATTAATGGAAAGGAGTGTATGTCTGAAAGGGGTAAAGAAACATTCACATGAAGGCCAGGACTCAAGGTTTCCCAGCAGGACATTGCATTTGTATTAGATCAGTGTCATTCACTTCACCTGTAAGTTTAATGTTGTGGCTGATCAGTGCCTGTTTGTTTGCAATCTTTTTATGAATCAGATGAGAAGATACAGAAGATAGAGAATTCAGAAAGGTTCAGGTTGTGTTTAGAACGACAGACAGGGAAACTTGAGTTTTGTCTTCTCCTTTTTAAAAAGAAAAAAAAGAAAAACAGAAAAGTTTGAATACATGGCAGCGGTGATCCAAGGGAAAAAAATCTGTACCATTAGGATGATGCATTATATGAATTAAATCAGTATTACAGCGTAGTGTGTGGTTGACTCAGTGATGTGGAGGAGTGACATTATTCAGTTAAGCTGCACCTTCATTGCAGTGCATTAACTTGGCAGGTGACCCACAGTCTACTCTTGTTATAAAGCTGGACGACAGTTGACCTGTGTGCTCTTGTGCCCTCACTGAGCCCCTGTGGCCCTCCCCACTCTTTATCCAGTTCTGTGTACCAGATTGGCTCCATGAAATCGACAGGCTGAGTCTGTGGAGAGCAGCACTCTGCAGCTCTGACCTTCCCTATTGCCCTGTCTTAATCTCCATGGTCCGCCTGCCGAGGCTTTCAGCCCGTCATTGCTCATGACTATGATTCATTGCGAGGTCCATTAGGGCGTCCTCCTCATCGCTGCTCTCTCGGTCTCTCTCTCCTCCCTTTGTCCCTCCATTTCAAACTTATTTTTCTAGTTTTGTGTTTCCTCTCCTCCAGCGTTCTTGCTTACTCTCTTTGTTTCATTTTTGTTTTTTTTTCTTCATGTCATGAATTGGTTGTTTGTGCTCTTGTTGTCCTTTTCATTTGTTCCAGGTGAGACAGGCAGAGTCAGTGATATTAATATACTGAGGCGGGCTCATCAGTCCGTTCACTCTCTGGCTTGATATTTTCTCTTTTGACCCTTTAGACTGATGTTTTTTCAATGAACATGCTCACATATTCTGTTAAAAAGCAAACATGTGACTCAGTATGTGTCATAGCAGAGTTAACGTCCATCACTTACTGCCAGCTTGCTGCATGCTGCATGTGCTTTGGTCTTTTTTCATTCTTGATCTGTGAGTAAGAGCTCAATATTGTAATAATACCATGTTGACATCTGGGTGTCAAGTGTCATGAAAGCATGACAGCAGCCAGTGGACCTGACAGCAGTCCAGCAGTGTTCACATTGCACACACTTGACCTTCTGCTGTCAAACCGTTGTCTTTGTGCTGTTTAGCGGCTGGCTCGTGTCCAGCTTGTCTGTGAATTCCATTTATAAATGGTTTAGAGCAGACAGGATATGTTGACATGTCTTTGGCCTTTAATGTCCTCAGCGGCTAAACTCACGCACAGCTCTGAAATGATGGCTCCATTGATTAATTTGTTTATTAACAGAAAAATAATCGGGAATGATTTTGATGATTCTTTAATTGTTTAGATCATTTCAACAGGTTTCAGTTCCCTGTTTACTGCTGCGTTTATACGTGAACTTAATGGATTTGGATTTTAGGCTTTTTGACAGAACAGCTTAGTTTAATAGTTATTTGTAAAACTTTAATTTTTCACTCTTTATTAACTCTATAAATAATAGTTTGTTGCAGCTGCAGTCACTTGCTTTCTTTTCTAATTTAGTTAAAAGTTAGATATACAAAGATGTTTTTGAATTTCTTTACCACTTATAGAACGTTTTCCATAGATGCTACACATATTTTGCTGTTAGTTTTATGTGCCAAGATGCTTAAATATCTGTTTGTACACCATTAAAAGCCTGAGGATCAGTGCTGGAGGCCATTTTTCACCAGAACAGCTTCACGTGTGACATATCTGTTGCTATAAGTTGCTACTGGGTTAAACCGTCCACGCTCTTTATACCAGCATATATCTGACCTGCTTTCCACTTGGTGGCGGAGCAAAGCAGTATACGCACAGCTCAACATGATGTTCTGTCTTTCCTCTGTAAAAGCTTCTGCCTCTCTCTCACACTCTCTTTCTCTGAGCAATAAAAAGCGACGGCTCTGCCTTTTGTGCCGAGCGAGACGCTTCCTGTCGCTTGATGCTGTGTTTGCTTTTCTGAGCCGGCTCCCAGAGAGCTGTTGTTGTCCGCTGCTGTTTTAGCATTCATGCCTCTCCCTCTCGTTCTCCCCCCCCTGAACGAACTCCACCACCCCTCCCCTCTGCCTCCCCCCCCTCACCCTGAATTCGGACATACCTACCGACCCCCCGATCAGGACGTGTTTTCCTCAGACCCCCCCGACACCCAGACACACTCTCCAACATGCATTCACAAACTGCAGTCCTCTCTTATCAGCTTATTTGTCATTGTCTCTCCTGGACTTGGAGTCTGACTGACCCCTGTCACTCCCTCTATGTGTCCGTGCGCACGACAGCTTACACGTACATCACACACACACACACACACTGCGACGAGTGGTGCTGCTGAGCCAGCTACGAGAGGGAAGGGGGAGCTATGAGAGGAATGTGGGCTGACATGACTACACAGGTCTGCCCTTCACATACAATAGACAGGCAGTGACAGATGGAGGGAGCATCCAGACTCTCACTTTCAGCTCAGTAAAATATGCCAATTAATTTATTCTGCAAGCTGAGCAGTATCAAAGGGGTCATCAGAGTGTATATTGAAGGGGACTTCTTTGAAAAAATGTCTGATTCTGGGGGTGATTGCTTTCCTAATGCTGGTGAATGTGAACAAAGCTTGATCCCAGGACGCTGCATCCTGTTTGGCTTCATTCACACGAAGCAGCTGCCGCTTCAGATCCTATTGTGACCACAAATGCTCTGTA
Organism: Stegastes partitus; assembly: GCF_000690725.1. Lineage (NCBI taxonomy): Eukaryota > Metazoa > Chordata > Actinopteri > Pomacentridae > Stegastes > Stegastes partitus. The sequence continues at coordinate 69,660 of NW_007579765.1, forward strand.
GCTTTACCTGATTACTCTAAGCGCGAAACAATAAATACGCTTTTTTTTTTAATGCATATACTTTACTTTTGAGTGTTTGAACAGATCGTAGAGGCTCACTGGCTGTTAAACTTTAGCTGTATGAGATGTAGAAAGTTAATTATTATAATGAATGTGGTGGATTTCTCATCTGACTACCACTGAATTACTCTGATAGCAAATAATCATATAATCCCAGGTTTAGTTGTGGGTTTGTTGTCCTGAAATTGTCACTGAAAGCATTACCCTATAATACTACTCTTCACCCTCTCCCATGTGCATCACAGTTCTGGTTTCATGAGCTGATTTACCACATTGTGTGTGATCATTCAACATCCAAACCTGTACAATCTTTGTTTTCGGTACACAATCTAACTTGTTGCTGGCAGAATGTCTCCTACTCAGTGCAGTGACGCATGAACAGCTGACAGAGCGTCCTTATCACGGCTCCCTTTGTCACTTCACACACTGACCGTCTATTGCTCAGGATGGATACTTGTCTTAAATGCTGTTATCATTGGTACATTTTATTAATTAGATTTAGTTTTGTTACATGTGCGTACACTTGATGATCATTTCTGACACATACTGTATGTAAATAGCAGCAAAACATGACATCACTTAACAGAGGCTGTGCTTCAGATAATTGGTAACGTCACCACGCTAACGCCATCGTTAACTGATGTTTAGCAGCTCATTTTAAAGTGGTCCTAATCATTCTTAATTGTGTTAGCATCCTAAGGCTAATGGGATTGTGGGGCGTAGAGGACCAATTGCTGACCTGATGAAAAGTCAAGAGGTCACCAAAGTCAGCGCAGTTCATCCATCCATTATCTATACACCGCTTAATCCTCACTAGGGTCATGGGGGGCTGGAATCTATGCCAGCTGACGGTGAAGGCAGGAGACACCCTGGACAGGTAACCAGTCTATCACAGGGCTACACTTAGAGACAGACAACCAAGCACACTCACATTCACACCTACGGACAATTTAGAGTCACCAATTAACCTCAACATGTTTCTGGACCTTGTGGGAGGAAGCCGGAGAACCCAGAGAGAACCCACGCTGCACAGGGAGAACATGCAAACTCCACGAGAAAGATCCCGGGTGTCCTCACCGGGACGCAAACCGGCGACCTTCTTGCTGTGAGGCAACAGTGCTAACCACAGAGTCACCTTGCAGCCCACTGTAATTAATCTTGTGGAAAAAAAAAACATGCATGTAATAGAATTAATAAACACCCACCCAGTAGGTTTTTGTTGTCCCTTAAGGTTGGAAATTATTTTTTGTAATTACTTGTATGGTTCACATTAATAACTACTCATATGTGTATAGTTTGTGAATTTATGTATGGTTTTGTTTTTGCTTGTTAAACCTCATTTATAGCACCTTTCATACAAACAGGCAGCCCAAAGTTCATAACATGGCAACATTAAAACAAGACAGACGAGAATGATAAAATAATACAATGTTGATAATAGATAAATAAAATCCAATACAATAAACAAACAACAGGGGTACAAATGATCTGATTAAAAACTAGATTGAAAATATCTTTAATTTCCTTTTAAAAATATCAAGAGAGGATGCCATTCTCATATCAAGAGACAGTGTGTTCCCAAGTTTAGGAACATGCAAACAGAAGGCAGCCCCACTGGTATTTTATGGGCCACAGAAGGAACATTTAAAAGAAAAGCAGTGTAGGACTTTAATGATTTGGCTGGAACATAAAATGAATGAGTTTCTCTGATTTAGGGAGGAACAAGGTTATTTAAAGCTTCTGAAAGCATATAACAAAGTAAAAGCTTTTAAATCAGTTCTAAAAGACACAAGCAGCCGTTGCAGTCTCTTAAGCAGCGTGACAATATGATCAAATGTTTTAGTTTGAGTCAAGACTCCAGCCAACTGGTTCTGAACTAGCTGCAGTTTGCTTATAGACTGTTTAGGTAACCCAGTAAAAAGGGATATGCAACAGTTTAAACCTCGAGTGATGAAAGTGAGGAAGAATGTTTGCGTTTTTCTGGGTTTGAAACAAAAAAAATAGAGCTGCGATTTTTGCAAAAAGAGATGGAAAATAAATAAGGAAATAATGATGCTGTAATTAACATGTTAAAATGAGAATACAAATTTAAGTCATTGATTTAATATCTACACGTCTCCATGGAAACCAACACTTTCCCACTCATTGCAGCTTGAGCACACCAGCTCACCTACGGCTCTGCTCAAGCACTGTAAAACTACTCTGTGCTACTCTGCACAAAATGCAGTGTAGGTGTGTCATGGTGTGGGCTGCTTTTTTCCACTCGTGACATATCTACCAGCATGTAAACAACAACAAATAAACATGTTAAAGGGAAAGTAAAAAGCATATATAAATCAGAGTCTAAATCCCAAGTTTGTGTTTTAATTTGATCACTAACACCAACAAGCACTGAGTTGCTGCTTTAGGTTTTATCAAAAGAATCTCTTTTTTCTCTGTGTTTTTTTCCCTGTGCACGCACCAGTAGGACAGGCAAGGAGAGCATGTGGGATTTACTGTTGGAAAGAGTCTTGTGAGGTTTTTGTCAAGATGTTTTTATTCTTGAGTCTTTATTGGTGAATTGACACTAGATCTGTGCTGCTACATGACTAGAGAATACATGAACATAAATGAGTGACGTTTAGCTGAAGACACGTTTACATATCAGTGGTAAGCAATAAACGTATACTAACAACAAACCAACATGTCACCGTTTCCCTCTATTCCTCTGTGTTTTAGCCTCTCACCTTAAAACTGCCTCAAGCTTTCAGCTGAGATAACCGGCCTCCACAGCCAGGAGACGTGAGAAGGCAATGAGAAATAACATTTGTCAACAATTCTGAGGAGCTCAGGGCTTTTAAATTTGTGTCCCCAGGACCCAGAGTTGTGCTGTTTTTCTACCCTGTCAGGTAGCTAATTACATTCACTTGGCGTCACATTTATGGATCAGTCGCTGATTAGATTTGTAGAATGAAAATCAGCCATACTCTGGTCCTCAGGGCCCCAAGTGAAGACCACTGGCTTAGAGCAACAGTAAACAAATATATTGCAGTGTGTCTCATCTTTAGCATCTCACTGAAGCAAATGCTGTGTACAGACACAGATGTTTAGATATTTAATGCAGTACTTTACCCTGAAACACACTGTGTTTATTACTTTTTAACAAATCAAACTTTGTTTGTATAGCACCTTTCAGACGGGTTAATTGTAGTCCTGCATAGCCAGACCGTTCTGCAGCACAGAAAGCTCTGGTCACAATCATACCGCAGCATAAAAATGTGTAATATAGTTCAACACCATGAATGCATTAGAGGAGAGACTGTCTGAAAATCTGTTATCTTGCATAAAACCATATCATCTGCCTCCTTCCTGTGACAGCTGGTTTTCCGCCCTGCCTAGAAGTGTGGGTGTGGGTGTGTATAGAGTATAAACACTTGATGTTTTTGATATGGTTGGATAGTTGTACTTGGGCCTCAACCTCTAACTTTGCTGCCTCCACAGAGTTGACAATGATGTTTTTAGTGAAATAGCTCAAATCATTATCCCGAGAGCCACACATATAATAACTTTAGTGATCATTTACTTTCAGTGCAGAACTGTCATCTCGTCAACTTCTGAATGTGTCTAATAGTGGAGCGACACCTGCAAGCAAAGTCAGGAGGTCAGCTTAAGCGGCACTGCTGCATACACTTGTGACATGCCTCACGCTCCACACATCATCACCCCTGTAATTTGGCCGCCTATTTAAGCTTCAGAAATTTCCCAGCTCTCTCTCTGGCATGTCAGTGCTGCTGCAGCCCCTCCACCACCCCAGCATCCACCTGAAGGCTCCAGGGGAGGATGTGTTCTCATTACCCCCTGACATGTAGAAATATCTCAGAGTCTAGAAACCAAACTTTAGCTATTTTATGATGCTTTAATAAAGTGTTTCAGATGTGAGTTAGCGTCTGACTAAACCTCCATCCTCAGCTGTACCTTGTACTGTTACACACAAACACAATCAATTATACCTGCTAAACATCAGCATGCTGGCCTCATTATTATATAATATTATACACTGTATGTAAAGATGCATTAGTCCTCTCTTACCCACAGGTTTTCTAAACAGCAGTTTTGCTTGTAGACATGTTTATTTGTACTGTGGGGACTGACTACCTTGTGGAACCAGCCTCAAACATACGGCTGCTGTGGCTCAGGTGGTAGAGCAGGTTGTCCTCCAGTCGCAAGGTTGGTTCGATCCCCCGCCCCTCCACGGTCGACATGTCCTTGGACAAGACACTGAACCTGAAGTTGCTCCCAATGTCAGGCAGCACCTTGCATGGCAGCTCTGTCACCATCGCTGTATGAATGTGTGTGTGAATGGGTGAATGAGAAACACATTGTGAAGTGCTTTGGATAAAAGTGCTATATACATGCAGACCATTTACCCTAGAGTTGGGAGAATTACTTTAAAAATGTGTTCCAATACCAGTACTAATTACCCGTTAAACACATGTGCTCAGTACCCTAATCCATTTTACAGTATTAAAGTAATGGGACTCCATTATCTTCTATTACATTTGGATTACCTCAACACCAAAAATGTAGATAAAGGCAAGAGAAAAGAATTATCCAACGGATCACGTTTACTCACGTTTATGTTGCTCTGTCGTGTGTTTGCATGTGTGTACTTTCACTAACAATTAAATGAAAATATTGCGACTCTTGTGATGGAGTTTAAGACTCAACCTGAGGATTAACAGTGATGGTTTAAGTGCAGCTGGTCAACTGGGACTCTGTGTGGCAGCTCACAGAGTTATAAGTAATTCATGAAGTTGTTGCTGTCATTGGACTCTGCTGCTTTCTGATCAGATGCTTTAGATGTGACATTGTGCAGCAAATTGAATGCTGTAAAACTCGTGATGAAGTACCTCCATCAATGTGGCTAAAGGCACATGACCTAGTGAACTGTGGTCTTTTTTGTATTGGAGGCAGATACGAGGTTACATTTTTTTGTTGCATGCTGTTTACGTAACAATGGTCCATGTATTCTGTTACTCTTTGACTTGGTATAATCGTGATATAAGTTGCATATTGAAGCTTTAGCAAGTTTTTGCATGTCTGCTATGAGGACTCGAAGTCTTCCCACCTGTACATGAGGGACATGGACCAGAACACTGCAACTTTCCCTGTTTCCGTGTGTGAAAGAATCAGTCGTATGGGAGACGTGTGGAGGCTTATGGAGCCTCACAGAGACGAAACTATGACTCAGGAGAGCCTCCCTGACTGTGAGCCGCTGTTCCCAAAGCTCATGAGACAGATGAAACAGGAAGATACCTTAAATAACTTATCTGTCCAACGGGGAGTCTGCAACTTGCAAACAATAGCCCAGAGGAAGTCTTTCCTCCAAACTCTTCCACTGTTATCAGACGCTAATGTACACGGTGTATGGGGTGACGATGCTCTGCGAATCCCACACACAGAAGCACAACAAACTGGACGTGCTGCTATGCACGTTCTTTACCCAGAGGACAGATCAGAGACAGCATCGAAGGCATGAGAGGACTCGAGGAAGAAGATCCTTTTAGCATCCACTAAAGGAAACACGACCAGACTTAAATGCATTCTGAAAGACCCAGAATGGCATGTAATGGCATTAAATTTTAATTTTCATGTTGTTTACTGTGGTTCTATGACTTAATGGCTGTTTTTTTTTCCCATGGCCTGTTTATGTTGTCAAAAGGCTATTAGCTCTCCCACCCAAATTACGAGCACTTTAGGCTCATTTTCATTGTCTGCTATTGACTTTGGGCTGTTTGTGACTTCTCTGTCTGTTTTTTTTCCTGTTTCCTCGTGTCTACAGAATATTGATGTGACCAACTTCAGCAGCAGTTGGAGTGACGGCCTCGCTTTCTGTGCCCTCCTGCACACATATCTGCCGGCACACATCCCTTACCAGGAACTCATCAGTCAAGATAAGGTACAAAACTTCAGGAAGACTGAACTCACACGCACATGCACACACGCACGCATTGAGGTGCTACACTCCTTAACAAGTAGGTCAGTGCCTCATCAGCAGATAATCAGCACCAAAGCACACTAAACTGATAGGAAATGGATGGATTTATTAAAAGGACGCGCACACACGTACAACACGGTTAATGCACCCAGGTTCTCTCCTCACATCCTTAAAAGTAATCTCCCCTCACACATAATCTCTGACCTCTTTATCTAAATGCCGACTCACTTGCATTCTTCAGTCATCATTGGGTCGTGACCCACACAAGCTTTTACATCCATATGTAGGCATCTCTGTTCTTTCATGTCAGTGTGGACACTAGGCTGGCTCACATGTCCTGCACCGTGCATAGTGTTGGACGGTTACTACAACACTTTTTTGCCAGATGCTTAAGTTCTTTGCATTGCATGAGGTTGAGTTAATCTAGAAAGTCACTCTGATGTGGATATTTCTTTCTTCTCTGAATTTATGCTTGAATTCAGAGAAGCCTGTTGCATTTTTTGTTGAGGGGAATTTATTCAATCTGCTTCCATCTTTTTATTCTCCTTCCATTTAGCCTCACTATCTTTGTAGACAAAGAAATCCGAGAGAATTAAGTCACAGCAAACAAAGTGCATGTTCAGCTTGTTGTCCAACTTAGACGTGCAGAATTGTGTCTCCATAAAACACTGCACATAAGCCACAATAAGTTACTTGTGGAAAACCCATCAACTGTGAAAATGGTCTGCTTACACGGTGTAGGTCTGAAAGATGCATGTTTGCCAAGAGGAAAATAAAAACCATGTAATGCTTTGAAGCCATTTTGCAGGGAGTCACTTTTTCCACCATTAACCTGCACATTACTTCCTTTATGTAGTTGTATGCATTTTATAGGTCCGCCATATTGTCCACGCAGCATTAAAAGACAGCCTGAAGATGAATTATGAATGCAGCACTTGTTTAGTCTTACTGTAAGTGATCCTGAGCACAGCAGCCATCGCTCAGTGATGACGGCTCCCTAATGCGGACATACAGGTGGTATATACAGCAAGGCTGCAAACAATAGGACTGCTCTCTGGGGGCTGTGGGTCCCTCACCCTGCTACAACATTAAAACAATAGACTAACACCTCCATCCAGACCTGACACATCCTGTATGACACATCAGCCATGTAGGCGTGTGTGCACACGGTGGTGTCAGTGTGGATGTGTAACATTAGGCTGATGACGGAGACATCGCGAGGCCCATCTGTCTGAATAATTCAATAGACATGTGTTGGCTTTAATAACTCTTGCTGAGTGACTTTCCCTGAGGCCCAAACACCCAACCTCTTCCCAGAGTAATCTGTCCTTCCAGTAATCCCATTACTGCCCTCCTTCACCCTTTATCATAGATGTTTTAAAGAAATCAACCTTATAGGTGGACTTCTAATTAAGGCGAAAGGAATGGAGGTGTTCTTTCAAGCAGCAGTCGACAGTTGCAGAGCTAATTATTAGGAATTCATAATTCATTCATTCATCACCCCAGCTGTGCTGACTTACTCGAGGCAGTTAACATAAAGGTTGGAGAGTCACGATCAGTGAGTCAAGAACCTGAACTCTTTATTTGAAGGGCTGAAAAAAACGAGCTTTAGGTGGAGAGAGACTGAGAGAAGTGCAAGATGTGTCTGAGTTTAGATCAACAGCACTCACGTAGGAGGACAATTTTTATATTCTTAAGTTTTGATTTATTGCATCCTTTCTGTACAAAAATGTACAAAAAATCTGCAGTTTTATGAGGAGCTACAGCTACATCCATTGATTCATAATGATGTTAGCTAGATTTACAAAGAGACTTGGTCCAATGAAGCTTTGGACTCATCAGGAGCATAAAACGCACTGAAATGCTCACACAAATAAACAAAGGCTTAAACAGGGTTTAAACCGCCGCCTGGGTATTTGTAAGGTTTATTAGTGTTGTTGTGAGCTTATTGTTGTGGTTTGACCCTTCGTGTGTGGTGCTGCAGAGAGTTTCACATTTTCTCAACACCCAGTGGTTTGTGTTTTTGTTCAGGTCCGGAATCTGACCCTGGCTTTCCAGGCTGCCGAGAGCATTGGCATCAAACCTTCCCTGGTGAGTTGAGCTGCCACAGGCCTCACACACACACACACACACACACACACACACAGATAACACAGTCCCTTTGATAACACAAATTGGAAACAGTGCACTTTGATTTGCCAAACTTTTAAGATATGAGGCTTCAGAAGAGAGATGTCCCAGAACCAGTTTGCCTCCCGACAGTCTGGAGCTGAACTCTGTCACGTCAGTCAGTGACTCTTTTATTGCTGAATCACCTCCAGCCTTTGTTGCAGCACTCTACCTGGAAAAAACTAACCTAGTACATAGTTTAGATATAATTGGCTTAGTTGGTTTGTGAAAACATGAACAGCTCTCTTCAGAAATGAGTAGAAACCAGCTGCTGCACTGAAATATTTAGACTTTGTGAGCTCTTGATGAGAAAATCCCTCCGTGTTTTGCGATGGTGTAAACAAATTAACTTTCATATTTATTTCGAGTGAAGTATTGCAATAAGCTTATGGCAACAAATCTAGAATAAATCTTAAAGGAATGCTTTGGATGTTTTGGGAAGTGTATCGGTGACAGGAGAGCCTTAAAACCTCCTGTTTTATATTGTGTGGGTCTTTTTTGTTCGGACCTTTTGGGCCATGAGACCTCCATGTCCTGTGATGTCTGGCTCTTTGCAGTCAAACCCTGTGGGTCACAGTGTGGGGCTGCTGTTGATCAGTTTGGTCTGCGGCAGTGTTTAGGTGGGCGGTACGTGTCAATGTGGCACCCACATGAATGGACTTAAACTTTACCAGCAGAACATTAAATAGGTTTTATTGTTGTGACTGATGGAGCTTCATATTCCAAAGGTTAATTAAAAACTTAAAAAAAAACAAAAAAAAAACACATGTAGCTGTTAAGGTCAATAAATCATATTTGTTTCAACTGTACAATATAACAAGAGTCTATGGCCATGCTACAGGTTAGCATCTCTGTAAGGCTGTATTTAGACACACAACGTACACCTGAGCCTGATGGGGAGGTCATTAGTTCTGCAGCTACAGGCGACTTTCCATTGCAGGAACTCAGGGTGGTGCGAACTTTGGCAAGTAGCAGCTTTGTTATTGATCCTCTCAGCCTTTCTGTATTCATTGCAATCTGAAGTACCTACCACACAGACATTGAAAAAATTGCGTTAGTTGTCCTCTCTGATTTTAACTAACTGGCTTTGAGATCCACACGGCAGTTTTTGAGGGCAGCTCAGAAGTCCCTACCCTGGAATAGGCACGTCTCACACCCCTGAAGACAGCTCTGAAAGAGGTTCTTCAGGTTCAGCTCCTGCACAAACCACAAAGGCTTGGGATGCCCTTAAACGGCCTCCAAGTTCCCACAGTGGAAACAAGCCTCGTGTTATCAAAAACAAAAGTACTGGTGCTACATCCTGAGGAGCCTGAAATGACCAACTGAGAATCCATCCAGAAGTAAAGATATCTCAGTCTGCCCCAGCCTGGTAGACTAATCATGGCAACAGGTTGCAGATTCACAGAGGGATGAGTGCTGGACAGCAGCTGAGTCTGAAATCACTTTCTGCTTCATGTACTATTTAGTGAACCACATTCACTGTCTGCCATTTTATTTGAGTGTCTGAATTCTGATGTGTAAATGTCAGTGTGTCACTATGCATCGCCCTCAAGTATTCCAAAGTAGTTGTCTCCATGGCACATACACTTCTTTATGCTAATAGTCCCACAATGCAGTGCACTGTGTTTTACAGCCAGACTCAGCAGCTGTCAGTAATGACGCAATGTGATGATGTAAGTGTCCAAAACACTGCTCTCTACAGGGGCTGCAAGGTGGCTCGGTGGTTAGCACCATCACCTCGCAGCTAGAAGATCCCCGGTTAGGACGCCTGGGATCTTTCCTCCCACAGTCCAAAAACATGTTGAGGTTAATTGGTGATTCTAAATTGTCCGTAGGTGTGAATGTGAGTGTGCTTGGTTGTCTGTCTCTAAGTGTAGCCCTGTGATAGACTGGTAACCTGCCCAGGTGAACCTGACTTCACCCTGAGTCAGCTGGGATAGACTCCAACCCCCCTAGTGAGGATTAAGTGGTGTATAGATAATGGATGGATGGATGGATGGATGGATGGATGGATGGATGCTGTCTACAGCCTCTGTGAGGGTCTCATCTGACTCACAGCAAGACAGTAAAAGTTTAACCACTTGAAGAACATTTTGTGAACATTTTTAGGGTGGATTACATTTAAAATAAATCAAATATTTTGATGATGATGACGTGAACGTATACAAGTATCATCATGAAAATGTACTTAAAGCGTTACATGAAAAAGTGCAGAACGACGTCTGCTGTGACTCTTATGATGTTACCTGTGATCTCATTAGATTGTTGTTACTCGTGTATTAAAGTCAAAGCAGGATTTTTGAGTCATATTTGCTTGAAGTGAAGCTCATCTTAAACTATTTTATAACCTTCTGCAACTCACTATTTCCATCCATTATTCGACTTGATTGTTTGGTTTGTAGAAATCCAGAAAATCGTGTGAGTCACCGTCAGTGTTCTAAACAATCATCAGTATAGTTGCCAGTTGACGAACTGATTAGTCGACTAATCGTTTCAGCTGTTTGGGCAACTGAATTAATAGCAAAACATCATATTTTATAAGTTTCTTTATATGTTTTGTGGGCAAAAATCTTAATTTGTAATTTAACGAACACTGTCAGAAGAATGCAATGAAGTAAGAAGTGCATTTTAAGTTTTACACACTCAGCATCCCGTTAAACTGCAGCACAGTTTAAGGAAATATTAAAAACTCTCACAAACCCGGCCGGCCGTCTTCATCAGGACCGTGCAGTTATGGTTGGATCAGACTCGATGACGGTGGCCTGGAAACATGAGACAGCAGCATCATAATGGTCTTCGCATTTTGACTCAGATGTTTGGACTAAAGCCGGTTGCTGTAGAGAACTGAGTGACATTCTTTTTCCTACTCAGCCTCGCCCACTTCAAAGCACAGACAAAGACACGAACTGAGAAATCCTGCATGTGACATAAACACAAGTGATCAAAGTTTGACTGAAACATGTGTTCTCGTAGGATCCCATTACTCACAGTCAGAAGCTGATTGAAAACATGTTGTTTTGGGCCTTTAAAGGTGATATCTGCAAATAAACCCAGATCTGTTCATGTCATTGAGCTGTCGCACATCCAGACTTCACAGCTACAGCTGATGGATGTTCTTCATGCCTGTGAGCTTTCAGGCTTTTCCTCTTGTTTTTTCGTCCATATATAAACAGTTTAGAGTGTGAACGCTAAACAGTTTAATGTTGACCAGGTCAAGTGCGTTCCTTCCCTTACAAGCTTATCTGCTGCAGCCTGACAGCCAGGAGGAAATTAAGATTTACAGACCTGCTTGTATTGTAATCCAAATACACAAACACAGTGTCTGAGACATGCGTGGGTTAAACTACCGTGAGCTTCACCCTCCTCCATCAGTGCACGACGTCTCCCCTTGTTACTCTCTCTGCCCGTCAGCTGAGGAAAATGATAAAACAGATGAATTCTGAAAGTTCTCTGACGTGCCTTTGAAAGGACATAAATTAGTCCAACAGCTCATTTGCTCTGAATCTGGAATCTGGAGCTCAGCAGGGAAGTGAGTTAGGCTTCAATTGTTGCACCGAGACCAAAGTTCACATTTCTCTCTCTTATTAATTCTCCATTACGTGGTTGAACAAGCCACGAGATTGGATGTGGCATCTTGTTCCCATCCCACACTATAAACAAATGAATTACCCAAACCCGAGCGGCTCTCTGCGCTGCACTCACAGACTTCTGTGCATTGTTTGGTTTGTTATCGGTTCCATTAATAACATTTGTACACAGTAGTTGATCATCTTCCTGTGAGCAGACATCATGGAGGTGACTGTCTGACTTTACCAAAGCTTCTGTGTGAATTCAAAACAACCAAAGCAGCTCGATGTGGAGTCGTGAAAACCTAATTCACCGTCTGACTCATCAGTCTCAGCGACTCCAAGCAGCTGCAGCTTCATACAGCTGACCAGTCGAATACTGCTGGACAGGACAGTTTTTCTCAGTAGCTTAAGTTTTCTATAAAACAAAGGAAAACAACCCTTACTGTGTTGTTATTATGCTGTATGTCCTGCAAAAGCAAACAGTATCTCTCACTCTTACGTCAAAAGAGATTAAATTTTATTTGCAAGTTCATCACTGCCACTAAAACACCGTGCAGCTTTTTCTTCCATGTTCCTGTTCAAAGGCACACGAGCTGATTATATCATCATTAACTGTATCAGGGGAGCAACAACAATTGCATTCAAGAGTTAAGTCCAATATTCTCCACGGCCACCTGAATAAACACCAGTTTATTCCTGGGTTTCTCACAGTCAAGTATTTTTTACCCTCACAAATGGAAAATAAAAAATGCAAGTACAGCGGAAAATAGCGTGCAAATATTTAGGAATGAAAACCAAAATGTAAATCTCCTCCAACACTTCCCATCTCCTCCAAACACTCCTATCTGTCTGCTCGCTGCCTTTCATCTGATAATTTGTTCCTAAAATATGCAGAAACAGGTTTCCGCGCAATCCAGAGAAGTTTGTGCCGTTTGTTTTGCTAACAGCGGTGCCCAAAACAAGTGTCACCATAAAAGTGTTCTGAGAAATGATCAGTTAGAAGTTGCACATATACAGGAAATTTCCCAACATGGGATCAGTTACACTCAAGTTTGAGGAATTGCATTTGAGTTCTGCATTAGAGTAAGAAGAAATGCAAATAGTTTTGCAACAAAATGAGCTGCACACAGTGTTTATAGAGTTTTAGAGATTTTCATTTGGGAGCTCTAAAGCTTTTTTTGTGATCAGAGAAGAATGCAGTTGACGACATGAGTGTTGTGTTGTGTCTGTCTGATGTGCTGAAACTTGTACAGATGTTGCAAACACCGTTCAGCCACAACAATAAAACCACTGAATGTTCCATCCATTAGCTATACACCACTTCATCCTGTACAGGGTCGCAGAGAAGTGGCTGGAGTCTGTCCCAGCTGGCATTAGGCGAAAGACAGGGTCCACAGTGGGCAGGTCGCCAGTCCATCACAGGGCTAACACAAAGACACATTCACTGTCTTTGGACCTGCAAAAAAACCCAATGCAGGCACAAGGAAAGCATGCACACTCCACAGAGAAAGGCCCAGGCCAAGATTCAAACCAGACCTTCTAGCTGTGAGGCGTCAGTGTGAACATAAGCACCACTCTGCTGCCCTTCACTGACAGTTGGAGTGAATAACATTGATCATCCCGTTACAGTTCAAACCTCGAGTCCTGACATCCATGTGGATGTAACACGTACCACCCATTTAAACATTGCTGCAGACCAAGCACACCCTCTTATGGCAATACCTGTACCCAGTAGCAGCAGCACACTGCAAAACTGATCAGGAAGGGCTCGAGGAACACGACAAAGAGCCCTAGACATTGACCAAACGCTCCTGATCTGGATTGAGCATCCACAGGATGCACTGGATCAACCCAATCCATGGATGCTCCACTCCAGCAACCCATAGAACCCAAAGGATATTCTGCCAATGACCCGGTGCCAGATACCACAGAACACGCTCAGAAGTCCTGTGTCCACAAGTCAGAGCTGTTTAGAGGAGGGACACCTACACAATATTAGTCAGATGGTTTTAATGTGGTGGCTGTGTGTGAGAGGGCTGCTAAACATGGCAGACACTCTTATCCATGCTGACTTCAGAATAATGATTCCCACTATTTATGGTGACACTTGTGATCAAACGTGACTAAATAGAACATGTTATGTCAAACACAGGATTTGTGATGCTGCATCTCAGCACTGGCCTGGTGGGGGAGCTTCTAACTCACTTCTACGTCTGTGTGTCCAACAGGACATCGAGGAGCTGATGAAGACGGACCGGCCGGACTGGCAGAGCGTCATGCAGTACGTCTCCCAGATCTACAAGTACTTTGAGACCTGACCGGTGAGGAAGAGGAGCTGATGAAGATGAAGGCACTGCAGCACTTTTGCGTCCTTTCTGTCGGACTGGCCGAGCGCTGCCACGCCGAACCTTCTCCTGCTCGACACCAGAGACCAGACCAGGGAATTCTCTGTTCTTGAGAAACTTAAAGCTGCCGTTTTTCTCATTTCTTAACACTACAGTCAGTGCTGAAGGCCAAATTTACAAAGTCAGGAAACACAAAACAAGTTTTACAAGCTGTCAGCGTCAACCGAGCATTTGATTCACACACACAAACAAATTATGGTGCAAAATATTATTCCAGTCTTGTAGCAGCTGACAGCACAGTGGAGAAAGCGTTTCATTTTGTTCTTGTTTCCTCTGTAAAGAAATACCGGAGAACATTTGTCACTGAGTGATTTTCAAGAGAAAATCAGTTAAAATTGTTGCTGTCAACACTTTTCTAAGAATTACTCGTTAAATATCCGTGTTGTTTGTGAATCAAATGCTCGGAGGGGAAACGGTCTGACCTTTTAAAGATGTGCCAAATTTACAGCAACTTACACGAGAACCTCTATGCATGACTTCAGTGTGACCTTTCTGTGTGAGCGCAGCGTGACGTCTGCTTTCAGTCAACATGCAGGTAGAAGTCTGAACCCAACCTTTTTTTTTGGTCAACTTGCTGAGATGTTGCTTACTGGAAGCAATCCGGAGTTTTTCTTTGAGTTCATACTTTGCAGAGCAGAGACTATTTTGAACTGACCGGTTTGAGTTGAACTGAAGCTCTTATATTTTTGACTTTACTCATCGTGGTTTGTCTTTGAGTCAGCGGAGCTCAGACAAACCCAAGCTGCCATCTGTGATGTGACACTAAAACGATTGAAGAGTTGCTGAAGAGTTTTATAGACAAATATTTTTTATGAAAACAGATTGATCTCTATGTTTGCGTTGTTTACAGCATTAAGGACTGACTGGATTAAATTATCGTTCTGTGCCCTGCTGTGCTGTTTGTTCACGTTTTCCATTGAAATTCTCTCGACAGATGTGGCACTGCAGCCGCTTTGCAAATTGTATGTATCTGTATTTCGCATGTTAAATAGGAGAGTGGAGCTTTTACTTGTAACAATTTGGGCACAACAAGCCTCCATTTTCAGAAGCTCTTATGTTTTGAAGGATAAAAGTGTTATTTATTTATTTACAAGACATGCATACTGAGGATGTGGACAGAAAAATATGCAGTTTTCTATTCAGATGTCAGGTTTGGAGGACTGTTGGATGGTTGTCGCTTAATAAACGATTGTCAAGACTTATTTACCATCATTTGCATTTTTCTTTAATGACTCGTAATGTTTGGGCACAAAGATATCCATCTGAAGTGCTTGTTTGTTTGTTTTAAAAGTGAACTATTATGTATATATACTTTATATATACTCCCGTGTCGCTCCAGTGGAGGCTAAACGGGTTTTCCACTGCGCCCATTAAAGCTCGGTGCCAGGACTGTAAAACATTCTGGGTATGTGGGAACACTGAGTGGAAAAGCGTTTGTCTGCTTTTCACAACACACCTTTGCTACTTTTACACATTTCTGTGGCAGCAGTTTCTCATGAAGTGAACTCAGAGAAAATTCTAATTAAGTAAATAATTTCCAAATGGATCATTGACAGATTTGAAGCTCTGAGGACAAACTTTACAGATTCTGTTTGGTGAGGAAATAAAAAATGATCATGTAGCGACGTTACTAAACAATCACATAATAATCACACTAAATAAGACATTTTCAGCAATATGAGGCTTTTTTTTTCTCCTCTTTAACGCCGTCTTCAGTAATCAGGACTTTCTATTCTGTCTTCATCACATGTATTTGCGTCACCCCAGAAGCGGAAGGGAAACAATATGCCGCCATCGCTGCAAAAACGTGAAGAAAAACCGAGTTTTTTGGTTGTTTGCTTCCCCTGAGTCCCCGATTTCTGCCTTATTAAAACCAGATGCAGCCGCGTGTCCGTGCGTGTGCACACAGGACAGCGTTTACATTACACTGGAAGCACGTGGACGGTGGAGTCGCTGAAAGCCGTCTAATTGGTGCGTAATTACGCACGGCGGAGCGGTGACGCTCACTTGGAATTCCACGCTTATTACTGTACTTGCAACCGCATGTGCGTGTGAGTGTGTGTGCGTGGGGCGTGGCCTGTGTGAAATTGTGTTCCCCTTCTCTCTCTTTTTTTTTCTTCCTTGCGTTTCTGCCTCCACTTCAAAACTGCTGTTGGGGGGGAAGTTGTGTGACTCTGCCTGCGATACAGATCTACAGATGCAGCTTTCGCGCTTCCCAGATCGGCCGCTGTCGATGTGAAAGACATCCAGAGACGATGTACAGGTTCATGAAGGTGAGAGGAAACATGTTCAGTGACTTTCTGTCTGTTGCAGGCAGGCTGATTAATAGTGCAATAATAAGCAGCTCTGACAACTTTCCAGTGCAGAAGTGGTGACCTGCTGGTTTTTGTGCTCCACAGATGGCTGATTGTGCAGCTCGCACTTGTGGAATATTCCTGGATTACAGCAGAAAGACTTCTTTACTCCTCTGGGACTAGGAACAGTGTTGTGGGTGACCGTCTTCTCTGTGAACAGCCTGCAGCTTTTGGTCCTTTTTGAACACACTTTGCTGAGATGAATACGTTCTACATCGTGATTGAAGTAGTAATTGCTGTTCTCTCCATATCCGGCAACATCCTGGTGTGCTGGGCTGTCGCGATCAACACCACTCTGAAGAACGCCACCAACTATTTTCTGGTGTCTCTGGCTGTGGCTGACATCCTGGTCGGTTGCCTCGCCATCCCCTTCGCTATAACCATCAGCATCGGCATACATCTGGACTTTTATGGATGCCTCTTCCTCGCCTGTTTTGTCTTGGTACTCACTCAGAGCTCCATCTTTAGTCTTCTTGCTATTGCGATTGATAGATATCTGGCCGTCAAAATTCCTCTGAGGTGAGTGCTCATCTTTTCTGTTGTAGTTGTTGTAATATTAAAAGAAACATTAACAGCAGTGGTTTCCCCCCCCGTGGAATCCCCACTTATCAGAATCAGTGGTGTAGATGTGAAGGTAAGGGCGCAGGCAGTGAAACTTCACGCATGAATAGCCACTTGAACTTTATCTCATCAGTTCTGATTAATCCAATCAGCGGGGATTAGTGCTCACAACCTCATCTGTCAACAGGATTGCAGCTTGAGTTGAATGCCCTGTGGCTGTTTGACCACTTGTTCCTCTAAAGTGAGACGCACACACAGAAATATACAGATTTGCTTCTAATTCTCTTTTTTTTTAAAGAGCTGAAAATGACAAAGTGCTGCTGTGTGTCTCAAAAAGAAGAAACAACAGCTCAGTGATTTTATGAGTCAGTTTCCTCCAGAGCAATTCGCTTCATGTACAAACTGCTTGGTTCAGACTCAGCGTGATGACTGGAGAAGACCTCTCCTAACATGACTTAATCTGGTGTTACACTCAGACAGGGCTGCAGCTACTGAGTGTTTCCATTCTTGACTATTTTTCTGGATTAATTGATTAGTTGTTTGATCAGAAAAATGTCAGTCAGTGTTTCTCAAAACCCAAGATGGCAAATGTCTTGTTTTGTTCACAACCTGAAGATATTAGTTTACACCACAGAGGAGGAAAAACGGGAAAATAGGTTAAAATACGAAGCAGGAATCAGAGAATTTAGACTTTTTTTCTCCTTAAATGATTCATGTGTTATTAAAATATCTGGCAATTAACTTAATGTGTGACAACTAATTAATTATTCGACTAATTGTTGCAGTTTAAGAGCAAATTCTTTATTTAACTATGGTCTAAATGTCACCTTTATACACTCAGGGGTGGTTTTAATAGCACCACAGCTGACTGTTTGAATTTCCTTTTTATTCAGTTGATCTTGATCCTCAGCAGTCTGTGTGCATTTCTTCTTTAAATGCAAAGGTCTTGTATGTAAATGTTTGATTTGACCAACACATGAAGCTGCTGGATCAATACCTGCCACAGCGTGTCACTTCCAATGAGGCTGATGGCCAAAGCGTCCGACGGCGTCCACAGAGCTCCTGAGGAAACACAAACAGGCAGATGAGCTGCCAGCAGGGACGACGAGCTGCGCCTTGATGTTTCCGTGAATTGAAGAATTCGAGCTTTATTATCAGATGGAGGTGCAGGTGGTGTTGTTTTTGGCCGTGTTAGACAGTTGTCAGTATGTTGTGTGTGTGTGTGTGTGTGTGTGTTTTTTTTTAAAGCAGCACTCGATGTGGTTTTGAGGCTGTGGGGCTGCTGCGCTTAGATGTGCTGTCATTTCCATTACACTCAAACACTGGCAAGAAAGGACAGTTTGACATTAGTGTTTGATGAAAGTTGTTCGCCACCAACCGAGCAGCTTGTAAAATCCCCGTTTGTGCTTCTATTTTTGACCTACACATGGAAACCGAACCGGTTACCTCTTCACACGACTTTAACTGCCTTTAAACCAGCAACACGCTCATAACGTTCTCTGTAAAAAGTCCTCAACATGACATTTTGTACATGACAGAGAGCCGCCCGCCAGCCTCACAACACACACACACGTGATAATAAGATCAGTGTGTACGGGAGTTCTCGTTTCATACCCGCAGGCTTGTGTGTGGGTTTCAGCAGCCTTTTGGGCCACGATTCTGTCTCACATTAGAGTGTTTTTGCAGATGGTTTTAGTGGAAGTGAAAGGCCAGGGCCAGATGTTTTAAGCCCCATGAGAGGCCGAGACACCCACT
The DNA here is from genome assembly GCF_000690725.1 of Stegastes partitus. Classification (NCBI taxonomy): domain Eukaryota; kingdom Metazoa; phylum Chordata; class Actinopteri; family Pomacentridae; genus Stegastes; species Stegastes partitus. The sequence goes on from NW_007579765.1 coordinate 88,510, forward strand.
CAACGCTCTGCTCGAGCCCCGGCTTCCCCGTTCGCATTTCTCAGAAAAAGACCCTCAGGCTGTTTAGTCCCTCCGTCCTGTTGGAGCTTTCAAGTAAACCCGAGCACGTCGTAGCCCCTCAGAGGATCGTCCCAGCAGCAGCAGCACCAGCTCGCTGTGAGCAGAGAAACACCTTCCTGCCTCAGGCTGCAAAGGACAGGTGCTTGCCTTTTCTTTAGCACGTGTCGAGGTGTAATGTTTGTGTTTCAGCGTCACTCTTAATCTGAATGATGCTTTAGTTGTTTCACAAACGCGTGAAAAATGTCAAAAGAAGTGTTGACAGCTGGACTTCCAACAACTGATCCATAGTTACACAGAAAACGAAGGGAAAACTGGACTTAGATGGAAAAATGCTGCAAGTTGCAGACACCCAGGGAGGGATGCATCACTGTCAGACTCTGAGTGAGGCGTGTTTTATCCACAACAACAAATGTAGTGAGTCAGTGAGTCCTGAAATGACTTGAGATCAGCCGTGGAGACAAGAGAACAATAATGTGCTTTGTGACATAGAACCAATAACACCGGTTAAAAGTATGTGCGGGTTTGGTTTGTAGTAGAGACCTGCCTGTCAGCGCTGGATGATTTATGATGAGTCTGTGTTTTATGGCTCAGCTGGAGAATAAAATATCAACATTTGACATTTGTCTTACAGCCATTTAAAGACCTCTTTATAGTTACTCCCTCAGGTCTAAATCTTTGTTTCTTTTCACCTTGTTACCTCGTGTATGTGGTGATTTTTATATACTGGACGACACATTATGTGCAGAAGAAGCACCATGGCTGAGTATTTCCTCCTGAAACTGTGGCGTAATAGCGACGGTCTCAAAGACTTCCAGAGTTTCATAAGTTACACATCTAAGGAACCAATCCTGTCAACGTGCAGAGTGGAACTTTCTGTTATTCTTCTTCTTCAGAATCAGTTTCTGGTTTGCGTCCAGCTGAATTACTCCAACATTACAAGCTCCTGTCGTGTAGCACAGAGACGCCTTACAGTGTTTGAGCAGTTGTTATTTCTTTGGCTTTATTGGATAGGACAGAGAGAGAGAGACAGGAAAGTGGGGGGAGAAGACTGAGGAAGGACCTGCAGCAAAGGGTCATGAGCAGGACTTGAACCCATGACCGCTGAGTCGGGGACTGTAGCTCCTGTACATGGCCAACCACCTGAGCTATAGCGGCGCCCCGATGCTCAGAGATTTGAAGGGTTTGATCAACGAAAGACTCAAACTCTGGATTAGATTAACACTTCCACACAGTGAAGACCACGTTTGAAGTAGCTGACATTTTGGCAAAGACACATGTTACCTTTCGTGCTGAGAGTTTCAACACACGGACAGCAGCTTCTCGTGCAGCTCTGGATGAGGATATTTGAGTCACGTGGACCCTTGTGGACACAGATCTGGCCTGAAGATAAGAGGCTCGATATCGTGGTTATGTCTGCTTGTTCACTGCACAGTGAGGAGACAGTTATCTTAGAATAGGAAGTGGAAGCAGAGGAAAACGCTTCTGGATAAAACCAGCAAAAAACCTGCGTCTGAAGCTGACGGCCCGACAAGCTGCATGTCGTTAGTTTAACGCATACAAAACGTGAAATGTGAATTTGACCCTCAGCTCTGGTTCCACACCTTAAAGCTAAAGTCTGTGATTGTAGAAGAAGATTCCTCACATTTCTTTACATACGGTTCTGTGTGATGCATTAGTCACAGCTGCTGCATCCAAACTATGATGTGCTGGAGTTACGCTTTGCAGCTTCGTAGCAAAACACAACCTACTGATGGCTGTAGCGAAACGCCACACTGAGCTTTTACTCCACACACGTTGATGTATGATGTATGTGTAGGTCTGCAGGTAATTCAAATGGGAGGGAAATCCATATAATTTACACACATTTCATTTAATCTGAGTGTCATTTGTACATGCATTTATCTGGTTAGCATGTTGAGATCGTTACCATGCATCAGATTTACTTATTTACTTCAATTATCGCTCACACGGCCCTCTTTGATTCCATCTCTCTCCCTCAGCACTGTGCATGAGCTTGAATTTGCACATTACTTCCTGGAACAATGAGGAAATATTCTCTAAATTTGACAAAAGTGTGCCAGATTAGAATTGCATGCTGCATCTTTACAGCACAGATATGACGTTATCTCATTCTTAGGGCCAAAAAAAAGTACCAAAATAAAAAACAAAACTGTTCCTTTCATATTCAGACCATGAGCTTTCATTTCATGTTTTGTGTGGACTCGCTGAACAGTTAAGGCTGCGAGGTCATGGTTTCATGTCGTTAGTATGGGTGATGCTTTGTTCGCTTTTACAGGCAAGTGAGAAACAAAGGAAATTCCATCCTATCGGGCTCATGAGATAGATTCTGAGGGGAGCGTGGCTTTAGTAATGAGTCAGCGAGGTGAGGAAGATTCACTGAAGCCAGTCTGTCCACACAGAGGTCACATCTGTGGTTGCCGCTCCCTTTTCTGTCTGAATCATTCTCACACTATCATATCTTAATTGGAAAGCTTTACAAATTCAATCTTCCATTCATTGTCCTCGCCGGCTTGTTTCTGTAGAGCTGCGCTGTAAATACGATTCAGAATGCAAATGCAGTGCAGCTCTGTTTGCATACACAGATATGAGCCGGGTGAAGTCTGAGGATCTCCTGTTGTCAGCGTGATCGGCCACCTGTTGGATTGTGTTTGCAGCAGGGCTGCGGACGCGGCCGGACGTTTTTAAGCGGATGTTGCGAGTGTTGGGAGCGTGTGTGTGGCCTGGCATAGCTCAACAGCTCCGGGTCGGAAGCACAGTGACAGAGGAGAGAAGGGATGTATGGAGAGCGGAGCAGGGGAAGAAAGCAGAACAAAGATAGATGCCAGCGTGCTGTCGTCATGCCAGAGCTAATCCATTCAGCCGGGTGCTGGTTCCCTGCTCCACAGAGGAGCAGAGTGGGAGCGATGTGCAGGAGATGGACCCTGCTGTACTTTGTGATTACCGGACAGAGGGAGGGAAGGCGTGGAGGAGGAGGAGGAGGAAGACCACAGGTCATCCTGAGCTCTGAAGCTCTCTTCCCTCTTTGGGCAGAGTGCTGTATTATTCATGGCCCCCGAGGGCCGCCGGCTCGCCTCCCTGCAGGGGGCCGCAGGACCGAGGCCAGGCTGCATACCTCTGATGAATGACTGACTGTTGGGCTGTTGGACTTAATATAACAGAGGCTGGTTTTGCTGCACAGACTGGGTTAATAATTAGGAGTCGTTATGGAAACATAACTTCCATTTTACTTGCAAATTCTCTCCACCTGAAGCATCCACTTGACATCAAAGTCAAGAGCTGCAGGATGAAGCCTCCTCTCCTTCATGTTTCCTGCCTCTAAAGGCTTCTTTGATTGTTTTATCTTCATGAAAAATAATGAATGCTTTTTTACTCTGACACATATTTGCTCAGCTCACCACAGACTGAAAACAGTGACGCTGTTCTGTGTGTGATCACCACAGCATCAGATGCAGCTGCTCAGGAAACATCACCCACAGGCTCCACTGAGAACAGCACAGACGCTCTGGTTAGAAAACAAGGCAGCTCATGTTGGTATATATATTTTTAAAAGGAAAGTTTTAGAATGTTTAAGTCTGTTCTAAAACAGTGAGGCGTCGGGACATTTTGGTGACTCATCCAAGTTTCTGTGGCGCGTGGAGCGATTAATGCACCCACTGTGATGTGGCTGGTGTAAATGTCAGACGTAGGCAGAGTCGACGGTTGATTTCACCGGTTTGGATAACGGCTGAATAATCGATTTAAAATCGAAATTGCACTTTGAAACAATGCAATTAGCAAACCTTAAAGGCTGCAATTTAGGAGCCACATTATGCAGGTTGCATTTATTTTTTTATTATTACCACTTTATTTAAAATTATTGCAAATTAGATGCTGCTCCTGAGTCATGAATGACTTATTTCAATGTCGGAGATTGTTTACAGAAAGGTCCCATTACTTTCCTATTGTAATTATTTTATTTTTTTATTACTGTTACTGGGCTGCAAGGTGGGTCAGTGGTTAGCACCGTTGCCTCGCAGCAAGAAGGTCGCCGGTTCACCTCCCAGTGAGGACACCCGGGATCTTTCTGTGTGGAGTCTCCATGTTCTCCCCGTGCAGTGTGGGTTCTCTCCGGGTTCTCCGGCTTCCTCCCACAGTCCAAAAACATGTTGAGGTTAATTGGTGATTCTAAATTGTCCGTAGGTGTGAATGTGAGTGTGCTTGGTTGTCTGTCTCTAAGTGTAGCCCTGTGATAGACTGGTGACCTGTACATACATGCTGGAAGAAGTGCATATCTTTTCAGTCTTACCACTGCATTAAAATATAAAGTAGTTAATATTTTGGAAACAAAATTGGTTACACAATCAACATTGAACTGAATCTTTAAAAAGTTGCACCACAAATTGCTGTTAGAAACTGCAGTCAGACATTTTGCCCAGATCCTTCAGGTCTGGTTCCCTCACAGGTTTGAACTTGTGTTTAAATGGGTTTAAATGGGAAAAGAGCTGCTTTTCTACATGACACAGCTCAAAATGTTTCTGCTTTTCCTCCGTCATCATTCTTACTGCTTTGTTTGAATTCAAACAGCAGTGTGACCACAACATAGACCTTCTGACCAGACAGTAACAAAGCAGTCATGGATTAAAGGTCAGTTACACAAATGCTGCATTTTTGCACAATTTTTCCGTTCTCACGTTCATGTAGGGCTAAAAGGTGGTGTGGTGGTTAGCACTGTTGCCTCGCAGCAAGAAGGTCACCAGTTTGCATCCTGGTGAGGATACCCGGGATCTTTCTTTTTTTTTTTTGGCCTTTTTGCCTTTATTAGATAGGACAGTAGAGAGAGAGAAAGGAAAGTGGGGAAGGAGTTGCAGCAAAGGGCCATGAGTGGGATTCGAACCCATAGCTGCTGCATCGGGAACTATAGCTCCTGTACATGGGTCGCCAAGCTCAACCAGGTGAACTATAGCGGCGGCCCACCCAGGAACGTACATGGAGTCTCCATGTTCTCCCCGTGCACCGTGGGTTCTCTCCAGCTTCCTTCCACACAGTCCAAAAACATGTTGAGGTTAATTAGTGATTCTAAATTGTCTGTAGGTGTGAATGTGAGTGTGCTTGGTTGTCTGTCTCTAAGCGTGGCCCTGCGATGGACTGGTTACCTGTCCAGGGTGTCCCCCGCAGCCCGAGAGAGGATTAAGTGGTGTATAGATGATGGATGGATGGATCTTCATGTATCTCCAAACTTTCTTTGTGATAAACTGAAAGATCAAAACGAGGTGAGACAACACACTACCTCTGCAGCTAAATGTGAACGCTATGAATCCGTGCTGTAGGATTAAACCACCTGCCGGTTTATAAATGTAGTTAAAATTAGCTCAACTTTCATCAGCAGTAAAAAAGCAACACACACTTGTGTCGCTCACGTTGTGTCTTTTAGTTTTTTACATTAAAATACCACAAAGACGCTTCACATGTCGTGACTGCAGAACCACAGATTTTTTGTTTGTTTTTTTCCCCCTTTGCTGCTCGTCATCCCGCCTCTTTCTCTCTCTCTCTCTCTCTCTCTCTCTCTCTCTCTCTCTCTCTCACTCTCTCTCTCTCTCGTCACGTTTTGCTTCCCTCCTGTTTGCACTGGCCGCTATGAGATCTCTTTCTAACGCGCTGAGCTGCAGTGCAGAGTTCACGGCGAACACGAGGGCATTATGTACTAAGATGATGATATAGTCTTGGTCTGACAGGCTGCTCGTGTTTGCCTCGGATGACCTGTGAGTACAATCTAAGCACAAGAAGCTATATTTACACATCATTTTTTTTTGTTTCTCTCTGAAACAACATGACCATTTCCTCAGTTTATCTCATTCCCTGGCTATTTGCGGCCCGCTGATGCTCCGTGATCTTTCTTTTCTTCCTCGCAGTGACGGAGCCAAACAGCTTCTGTTGTGGTGGTCGTGCTGAGAGCGTCGCTCACAACGAGGCGCCGCACAAACTGATAGCTCCTAACTCGTTTTCTGTTTGGGAAATTGCTGCAGGCCAAATAGCCAGTTTTTTTTTTCCTGTCATTTCCTTTGTGTGTGCACATGTAGAAGTACACAACGAGGACTCCCAATTGGTTAAACAAAACCATCTGTAACAGTTGCTCCATTATTGGTTGTGTTTGGACTTCAGTCTGAGGTGTCCGTGGACCCCCTGGACCACCCCTCTACTCCGCCCCTGCTTCCCCGGGTGCCTCCAGTACATGTGGTTGTTGCAGGCATCAAACATTTGTTTGAGGATGTGAGAGTCTGTATGTGAGGACAGTGAAGTGAAAGTAAAGGTGATGCTGGTCAGCTCAGGAGGTGCTGTGTTGTGGGAACTATATTTATTAGGCTCAAAGAGGAGGAGGAGGAGGAGGAGGAACGGTGCAGGTCCTCCTCAATAGATCAACACTTTACTCACTTTATGTTTTTACCAGGAATCTTTAAAAATGTGCAAATGGCTCATAAAGGTGACAGTATATGTGGTGCTCTTTACATTTTCTTAAAAGTTATGTTCACATATTTAATCTTCTATTATGAGTCCCTGCAGTCGTTCCTCTGGTTCATTCTGGCTGTGAAGAAACCCCGTTCTATTGTCGCAACAGCATCGTATTAGCTTAAGCTATACTTACTTGTTTAAGCACAGAACTGCAGATTTCATCCTCCGTGTCTCACTTTGAAGTCGCATTATGAAGGAGTCTCCTCGCTGCCGCTGTGGGCAGGAGGACCCACTTTACTGTGAGTATTGTTTGAGGGAAAAAAGTGACGCTAAGTATTTTATTAAAGGACAATTATTTTAAACTGAATCCACGATATGAAACAAATCACAAAGGCTGCATTTCAGGATGCACACTGTCCATGGTGTCAGACTCACTGGTGAAACTGTCGTGTCAGTAGTTTTATAAATACACACCATCCTTCCTGTCGTGGAAGCTCATGTGGCATCGCTTATCACATGTTAGAAATCTGTTACACACTGAAGCTTGATTCAAGAAAATACATCTGTCAGGGAAACGGCCGTCGTTAGATGTTTTCCTCAAATCGTTCATCTCTAATTTGATTGATTATATAATTTGTCTTTTTAATATTACAACAGAAACAAATGTTTTGTAACTTTCAAAATCTGATTTATCAACAACAGCATTCCCAATGGCTTCTGAATAACACAAAACATTAATTAGTTTTAAAAATTCCTTTCAGTTATTGCTTGTTAACGAGTTTTCCATCATTATCTTTATGGCTTGTGAACAACCTACAGCTTATTCGTATTGACGTGTCAGTGGTGGAATATAAATAAGTACATCTACTCAAGTCCTCTACTTATTTCCATGTTGTGCGACTTTCTTCTTCTGCTCCACCAGGTTTTAATAGAAAACATTATGCTTTGCACGCCACTATATTTATGTTAAAGGTTTAGTTACCGGCTGTTTTGCAGATTTGAATAATATAAAATATAAATGAACCAGTAAATGTTGTTATTATAGATTAAACTACCCAGCAGTATATAATTAAAATTAGCTCCACATTGCTGCGAGGAACACATCAATGCATCAATCATTATAATCCAGTAATTTAATAAATACAGCAGGATTCTAAAATAGTTCCACATGACGAGCATTTTGGCTTTAGGTCCATTCAGTCTCTTTTGGTGGTGACACCAGTACTTGTGCTTTGCTTGAGTAGGACTTTGGATTCAGAACTTTTATTTGTAGTCACGCTCCAACACTGGTTGAAGTAAACACTTGTTCCAGCACTTCAAAGTGTTTCTGCAAAGTCCCATTTTAACTCCTGATACAGCGCAATCACGTTCTGTGCAGCGGTGGAGGTCACATGGACGGTTTGTGACACCTCCAGCTCAGACCGGCCCCTCTGTGTGTGTGTGTGTGTGTGTGTGTGTGTGTGTGTGTGTGTGTGTGTGTGTGTGTGTGTGTGTGTGAGTCACTACCATGCGATCGCTCCTCGTCTGAATCACTTTTAGAAAACAGCAAATTTTGCCTCTAGAGTAGTCGTTCACATGACGGGCACAGTCGCCCTGCGTCTCGATACGCAGCCTCTCAGCACCTGCTCATAATGATTTCATATTATATTTAAGCTAAGAGATGCATCAGCGAACCATTTATCAATACTCAGCTATCCTCCTGTTATTGACTATGAGAAAAATGAGATGAAACCAGAAGACAACGAAACCACATAAAGTGTTTCGGTGATGTTTCACTGATTTCTTTATCGGTCTTCGTGCTCTGTCTTTTCACTCTGAAACTTCCGTTTTCAGGATCTGTAAATAAACACATGCATTGTTAATTTTAGCGCTGTATGTGAAGCGTGTGTTTAAGCATAGCAGGATGTGAGCATCAGTGCTTTCGTTTTGAAGCTGGTAATGTGATCACCATGAGCAGAAGCAGCATGTTTGTTTGTGCTGCAGTTACGTTGTGGTTCTATGGAAAGTGGACTGACATGTGATGTGACCCCCTTTAGCTATTTGTGTTTATCTTCTCTGATCTACAGCTGGTGTCCTGTTTGAATTGAATTGGACCTGTAGTCTCCACAGGGCAGAGAGCGTTACTGTTGGTCCATATGTCACGATGAGAGGACACAAGTCCAGGTGGAGGGTCTGTTAGCAGTGTTCAGAGTGGAAGCCTTTTATTGCTTTTCAACAATGAATCTTGGTAATTTTGCTTTTTGAAGAGAATTTACAAAATAAGATTCTTCATCTCAAAGTGTGAGCACAGCTTCACAAAGTAATGTTAACGAATTATAAATAGAAAATGTACAATAAGTGACTGCATAAGTATTCACTCTGTCAAGTCAGTATTTGACTGATGCACCTTTGGCCGCCATGACAGCACTGAGCCTGTGTGGATATTCTTTAGTTACATGAGGCTCATTAGTGATCAGTCCTTTTTAAGTCCAGCTACAAATTCTCAATGGAATTAAGATCTGAGCTCTGAGCGACTTCTCCAGAACATTCACCTT